>NC_138111.1:6872500-6927500 GCF_964146895.1 Miniopterus schreibersii
CTTTAATACCTACATGCCTTTGTGACTGGCTACTCTATGTGATTAACAGTGATCCAATGTGCCCATGATATCCTTTGAAATCTACCACATGCCTGGGGTCTCCTCACTAGAAAATGCTGGAGGCCTATGTTTGGACTTCCAACAAAGCCAATTAGTCCTCTTGGATTACGTGCATTTCCAGGACTCCTGGGCATGTGTTCACACAAGCTCCTGTTGCCATCCTTTTCTTTCCCCACTCCGCTCCCTTGCCTTTTCTCCCTGCAGAATGAGATAGTTCAGGGCTCTTTCATTTCCTGTCTTGTCAGCTAAGATCACTGCCATGCTGTGAAAGGGATAACATTACGCTGTGGTGCCTGCTCCCGCTAACACGGAGGGCATCTTTTGTGCCGCTGCACACAGCTGCTTTCTCCATTACTCTTATTTTCTGGAAGACCAAATCTTCCAGACTTTGGTAAGACCCTCCTAGAACCAGTTCACAATACAAAATGTTTCTGCCAAAAAGCAAATGTTTTCTGTCCTTTTGTTTCTTATGTAGGTGACTTTAACCTCTTATTTTACAGTAGTTAATGTGATAATCCAAAAACACTGTAGTACTTGGGTTTCATCCTATGGCTTAGCCTAAAAAGTCCCTCTGTTCAACTTTCAATATGTATGAAGCATATACTACATGCCAAGCAGCAAGCTGTATCTTTCACATTCTCTCTCACTTGGTTTTTACATAACCTTATAGAGTAGAGGTGCCACCATCCTCATTTATAGATGAGAAAACCAAACTTCAAAGAGGTTAAGCGGCTTGCTCAAGGTTACATGCCTACTCAATGCGAAAGCAATGATTCAAACACAAGTCTGTCTTCCTCTAAGCCCAGGGTTCCACTATACCTCAAACGCCCAGAGAAACAGATTATAATGTTGGATTTTAAACTCCCTCTGCAACTCCACTGCTGAATAATATATACTACACACTGGAGAATATGGAGTAAGAAGAGCCTGACTCAAATTCTGTTATTTGTTAGTTATGTGATTACAGACAAGTTCTCAAGTCCATTCTCTATAAATAGAGATACCACCAACTCAAGGAATCATTGTGAAGTTTAAATGCTATAAAGTATGTAAAATGCCTAAAACGGTACCTGGCACATAATCATCACTTTAAAAAATAATAGTGGTATTCACTTTAAATCACACAGACAAAATCTGATTTTATTAAAATACTACATTTCTCAAAGTCAAAGAACTAGTTACAGAATTTCTTAGTATTGCCTACGAAAATAAACATGACCAAGAGCCATGCCATAAACTTAAAAAAATGGAAAATGGAAGTTTTGCAAACTTAAGATGTAATCTGAAACAAATCTGCCCTACAATGAAAACTTTTATCTTATTTCTGGTAATATTCATTCACTACACTGACAAATCTGATTGATGTTGTTGTGTTTTAGGAGCTTTTTTGGAATTAGTACTTTTATTGATCAAATTTCTTTGCCATAGAATGTGTTGCCATTACTTTGCAACATATTTTAATGGTATGTAGTTTTATTGCTTTTTGCTTTCTCAATTTTTATGACCTGAGTATCTGTTTCCTCTTTTCCTCTTTACTCTCATCATTTCCAGTAGCAGAATGGCACTTTGATGTATGCGATGATAAAACACTCTTCATAGTTGCTCATTAGTAGTAGTCTCTGTCCATACACTTCAAATAAACTCAGAAATCTAGAGAAGGGCTACGTGTAGAAGACCACATGGAAATTAAATGGTGTTATTTATTTGTTTTGAAACAAAAACTCTTTTCTTCCTGCAACAGTACTCATTATCATGTGATAACTGGCTACACGGTGTTTTGTTAAAATCAGTCAAAATCAGACCAAAGTTATCCATCTTCTCAGTATTTTTAGAAATCTTTAATCAAATATTTCACAGATAAAATATACGGTATTTTTTTAAAACTATACATATATATGTGATAAAAGGATTATGGGTCAGAAACCACCAATGAGGAGAAAAATGGTACTGCTTCAGAACAATGATGTTTTCATTCATAATTTTTCTCAAATAAAAAACTAGACCCCAGTTGAATTTAAAAATACCCAATATATTTAGTTGTGTACTTTAAGGTGATCAGTAAACATCACTCATCCATCCCTCATTGCAGTAGGAACACTGCCCCTATCAGATAATTAATCTCATGCTTATCTTTACATTCATTTCTTTTCCCTTTGCTGCAGCCATCTTCTTTCCCTTTTCTCTAAAATGTTCAAAAGTGACTATATAAATTACAGTCCGTTGGCATCATTATGAATACTAGATATCCACAGTTCACTTTTTCCCCTTGCAGGAAGGGATATCCCCTTTATTGTTTTTGTGATGCCAAATTATCCTGATGCACAGGCTCTGCTCAAAATAGCTTGCTAGTAAATACGCCATGAGGTGCTGACATTCTCAGTGCATTCCAATGTAACAGCACAGCATAAAGTTTTATCTGTATTATTATAAAGGACACAGACTCAGTTTTATCAAAAAAGCTTTGTGAAGCATGGCATGATTATAGGAAGCATCAACTTGACTAGACTTTCCACATGATTTTACTTTTAAGTATGCCAGTTCTTTAATATAAATGCAGTCTAATTAATGACTGAAGATAGTTTATTTTTACATAATGTTTATCTGTATGCATCTCTCTTAAGGAGTTTCCATTTTGTTGTAAGTATTGTAGATGTTTCAGTCAACAGTGAACTTTAAAAAAAGGATACTTGTGATTCTCACGGTCGTGTCACATCCATCACTCTCTTCCAATAAAACCATCTAAGTGTCTGAAAAGCACGACCACCCACGTGGCACGCAAAAGACAATAGCAGAGAAGCTTGAAAGCATCTTCCAAGCAGCAAATCACACAAACAAGGACCTCTATGTTAATAATGTATTTATTTACTTATAAATAATCAAAATAGCATATTCTTAAATACAAATTACAAAAAGTGGCTGGTTTGGCTAATAAAACAAAACATTCTAGTGCAAGTTTATTGATAATTTTTTCACAAACTATTTTCAAGTGACCTATAAATAAAAGCTTAACTAAAAAAAAATCAATCTATATTTATCATTAACTCTTTAAGCAACTAACCTACAACAAAGATATCCAAAGACATTTTTCATAAACACGACTTCCCAAAGCACATTCTAGACTTTGAGATCATAGATTAATACTCCCTGGTAACAAATTAATGTCAGTCGAATTCACTACAAAGTCATATCAAAGTCAAGGTGAACTTAAATAGCAATTAAATGCAGTATTGTTCATTAGAACAATTAAAAACATTTCCTCCCCAGAAATAATTTTTTCCCCCAGATTAGGGGTATTGGAGGCATAAAGAATGAGATGGGGAGACACAAACAGGCATATAAACAATTAATTAGAAAAGTCAATTTAAAGAAAATGAATATTAAAATCCTTTTGAAAAGCACAACATAATTACGATCAGCTTTTTTTCTAGTTATTTAGAGGGCAATGTGTAAATGTACATTTTCCCTTGTTGTCTACTTATGAAAAAACTCATTATTCAACCCATTTTTCTGATGAGGAAATATGTATGCATTAATAGAAATATAAGTGTAGATTTATATTAACAGTATATAGGTTTCAAAATTGCCAAACAAAACCCGATTTTGAACTGGATATTTTAGGTGGTAAACCATGGAAATGTCAACTTTGATTTGAGCTAACAAAAAGGAATTTAGAGGATGGATAAGCTCCAGGACCTTTGAATTAAATGAAAGACCAGAACACTCCACAGAATGTCTGCAATAACAGTCTCTACAGAAAATTATGAGGAACTACATAAATCCACCCTCTTCCTCTTCACACAGGCTCATTAAAGCTGTACTGACTCTCTGGGCAGCTATAATTCTGCTGACTGATACCCTGGAATCACCCTGTCAATACCCAGTGGTGTGCTGCCTCTCCAACTATCTCTGCCCCTAATATTCCTCTCTTTGATGGGATTTGCTGACCTTTAATCTGATGCTAGTTTACTCTCATCACTGAAGTGTAAGTTGGAGAGCAATAAAACGGCAACCTCACTGATTCAAAAGGGAGAGCTAAAGCCTGCTAACTGTGAATCTAACCTTTCGTAATGGTTCGCTCTTAAAGGAGGAAGCATGAAGTGGAAGGCAGCTAAAACAAACAATGTGTAATGCTGAGCACAAGATTTATTAGAATCCCTTTTGCATGGGTATTACAAGAGGACATCAGGGCTGTAAATAAGAGATACACAAATATTTGCAAGGGAGACCAGAGTTCTGGTCAGAATATCCTTCCATGCCAATACAAATCTCAACAAGAGTTGTGCTATAGAATCAAGCAAGGTTAGATAAACAAAAACCAGAAAGACTCCAGGTAGATGTAAAGAACACTGTAGTAATAAAATCACCATTAAAAGTAAAATGTGTTTCTGTGATGAGGTACGAGACTATACTGATTGAAAACCAAAAACTCACATTCATAATGGGTCCTAGGGAATTCAAAGAGCTTGTGGAAATTAAATGCTTCCAAATAATTCTCAGAATAATATTAAAGGTAGGTTAATAAGACCTCACATTTATTGAATGCTTCGTATGTGCCAGGCACTGCTCAAAATACTTCAGTTTAGCCTATTAACTCATCCCAACAATCCTAAGAGTTATGTACTATTATTATGCCCACTCTTTTTATCATGAAACTGAGGCACAGCATGGTTTGGTTAAAAACCATGTTCACGGTCACACGGCTAGTCAGTGAAAAGGCCAAGATTTGAACCTGGGTAGTGTAGCTTTTACAGCCTAAACTCTTCACCACCTCTTGTACATATTATGATAACAGAATTTAAAGACAGAATAACTGCCTTACAGGAACATTCAATTCTATTTTATTTTTGTATTTTTCATAGTTCTGGGTCATTTAAAAAACACCCTCACTACACAACCCTTAGTTCATTTGTGGACTCTAATTCTTTATGAATTTTTTAAATATCAAACTGATTTTGAAGAGATAAAAATAAGAATACTATATGAATCTCTATTCTATAATTTTATTATTTTCTTCAAATTTGTCTGTTACAGATGATCACCAGGTATATTTTCCAAAAATGTTGACAATTAGAAAGAAGCGAGCAACTATTAATTCAAAAGTTGAAATAATAAAGTTCAAATATTGACAGTTTGAAACTGTATTTATATGCCAAAAAAACCCCAAAACAATAAAAAAACCCAACAACCCTGTATTAGTCCATGTTCTCACATGGCAACAAATTCTGGCCTCTTTGAAATGACTTAAAATTGGCATCCAGTTTTCTATGACTGATCTCCTGGGGTTTCAACTACTTGGCCAACAAGCCTGAAGCGCCATGGACTGAATCACAAGTATTAGTTTAATATCAACTAGTGGTGCTAATCAAACAAGGCTACTTTTCACCTGCTTGCACAAAGACTGAGTGTCTTTCATTATAAATTAATCTGGTAAACAAAAAAAGAAGGATCTTTCAGGTTGCAGAACACATGAATCTATATAAAATATACACTAAATGCCAGAGCGTAAACAAAGCGGAAGTTACTGCATAACAAATCTCTTCCAGTTCTCTAGGGGAAAACAGAGTCTGACAGTATTAGGTTCTAACAGGTGCAGATAGCAGAAGAATTACTTATTCATTCTACCAGAAAGAAAAAGGATAATAAAAAGCGTAATTTAATTTATAATTTATGTTTACAAGTGTTATTTTTAAGAGTTACAGTCTGCTTTGTAGATTACTTGGTCTGGTTCAAGTTGACATGTTGCATCATAGAACAAGCCTGAAGGGTCTTCACAACATGTACAGTAATTAACACGTCATTAACACATTAACTAATACACATTCAACATCATCAATGTTAATAGCATAATAATTAACTTATTGTACATTGTACATAGCACCCCCTGGCACTTTTCAAAATAAATTTGGAAATGCATATTTTCAAATATTTTCAAATGTAGCAATTTATACTGAAATATTTTCACCAATAAACATTTTTATAGCTGTGCATGTGTGTTTGTGTGTGCATTTTTAAAATGAGGCATATTTAGTGATACTACAAATTAAATCTATATCTGATTCAAACTGTACTGGTACAAAAATAAAAGGAACAAAGACAAGCTTTACTCTGTGAAAGAACTAGTAATACATTAAAAATTTAATACTTGGCAGGTCAAATCTGGATACTCTCTGCTGAAGACAACCAATATTAATGAATCAGACTACAGAGTCATTGTCTGGAATCCCAAAGGAAACAATAATGCGAGTACAACAAATTCTTCTTAGAAGAGAAAATTCTGCAAAACTACTTAACTGTGCACTGGTCAATGCTCTGATCATACATATGTTAAACCTTATATAGTGTTTTTAAATATGAATGCAAGCTAGATCCAGTTTTAACTAAAAATTTACTCTGATTTTACTTTACAGTAAACATCTTTGCATAAATATTTGCCCTGCCATTAAATTCCCTCTGTTTAAGAAATAATAATTTATTTTAAAAATACAAGTTCTGGGTTTTTTTCACTACAATAAATGTAAAACAATGGATCTAAAGATATAAATAAAGCAGCTTCTTCAAGAAACAGAAGATTTTGGTTTCTCTAACAATGAGGATGACACAATTAAAAGAAGGTCAAAGAAAAGACAACATCGGGTGTCACGGTTTAAACAAGGATCCTGTCAGATCAGGTAGCTACTTTTCACAGTTGATCTGGAGAACTCTGAGTAGTAAACTGATAACAAGAAAAGAATACAAAAGGATGAGATAAGCAAAATAAACACATTATAGACAGTCTACCGGGTGAACTCAAGTTAATTATTGCCCCAGTTATTATTTTAAAAATATTTTTGAAACTGTTATTGGAAGTGAGACCCTCTGGAAAAACATAAATGGATAGTTGGCTCAGTTAACTACAGGGGCCCCACTATGTGCTAAGCACATATTCTTTTTCTTTATATTCTTTTCTGGTTGATCTTTTATTCATTCATAGTTTCATTCAACAAACCTCTACTAAGTACCCATTATATGCACAGCACTGTGCTAAAACTTATATATGGCTGTTCAGCAGAAATTATTGATCACAACTAAGTAACTTCAGACTCCATTAAGAAACAGCTATTTCAGAAATGCAATTTTAAAGTACAATTGCTAAATTTTAAATCAATTAACATGTTATCTACTAAAATTAGTTGTACAAAAATATCTATATTCATTTAGTTTTTCATATGTAGTCAAGAAACTCAAATACAGAGTAAATGCCAGCTGGTGAATCTATAAATGCCTTCTAAGTAAAAGCATTTATTTAAAAACATTAAACTTATCACTATCTATCTCTATATTTAAGTCACTTTTGTTACCAGCTACCTTTAAGCTCCCTAGCATTACTGGTGGTAGCAGGTAAATATCACATCAATTTGAGATCAGGAAACTAGTGAAAACATTAACTACAAAAAAGATGCTAAATTCTATAATTATGATACATTTGAGTATACATAACAAGGAAAAGATTCATTTGCTTTCACTACATCTCTATGCCGTTTATTTGGGTGTAAAGCTACCTATCTATAGAGGCTATACTGTGGGATGGGCTGAAACGTCAGCAGTTTATCCTGGGGTCTTCTGCACTACATACAATTATGCTGGGGTCACCTGGGTTATATAGGAAGCCTGAAGTTTGAAATTGTCATTAGAATATTGTGGCCTGATTTTAACAATACAACAGTGCTTCTAATGATCTTAAAGGTAATTCACTATTCAGACCCCAAGCAAAAGATGCAAATGTAGCACTGAAAGCTCCTTATTAAATACCCACAGGCTACATCTCTGTACAATAAGTGGTCCAGATCTTTTTAGAACATACTAATTAGATGAACAGAGAATCAGAAAAATACAAAACCAGGTCATGCAGCAAAAATGGTGAAGTATTAAGGGGGGGGGGGTGAATTGGGAAAGGGGGATGAGAAAAACATACCAAATAACTCCATCCCACCATTATTAAAAAATTATCTACAACAAGGAGGAAAAATAAATCACATCAGGTCACTATTTGACTCAACCAAATTAGGGTGGATGTTACTATTAAAGTTAAGTTTTAAGTTTATTGTCAGGGATATGCTTAACTGATGATACAATACTATGAATAATACATTAAGCAAAAGCCCAATCTAAAATTAAATTTGCCTTGGGTTATCTCCAAATGTTTACTATAAACATTCAGAATTATTCTGGCTTATAAATGAAAGCTAATATCAAGAAAATACTTTTTGGGCTTTATTCTTCAACAGTTACATATACAGAGTTGCCTAACCAATACACCACAGTTTCACAGAAAACAATGCCCTCGATTCTCAATTCCTTCAACACCAAAGTTTCTTTTATTAAATAACTTAGTGGAGGAAAATAGCCCTTATTGTCAAACTGGGGTGGTTGTGTGTTTTTTAATCAGTTTTAAATAAGCCATTCCTATTTTAGTATTTGTGCATTCTTTAAAAAGACTAAACGTTTTACATAAATTTGAGCATCTACTCTAAACAATAAATTGTATTCATTAAAAATATTGTTCTTATCTCAGATACTTTAAGCAACATTAACAATTCAATATAAAATAACTATAATACAAATACTCAGACATACTCAAAAGGAAATACTAAATTGACCCACTACAACTTTAATTTATGAAACTCAGAGCACTAGACTATAAGTCCAAGGATCTGTGTCCTCATTTCATATCTGCTGTACTATTTGGTTGTATGGCCATGGGCAAGTTGGCTCCAGAGTCTATTTTCCCATCTATAAAATGAAAAGACTGAGCTAGATGTTCCATAGGTCCCCTTCCTTCAACGAGTTCAGATTTCAGTTTCAATTCAAGGATATTATTATAAACTATAAGTCGCCCAATAATTCTGAAATGGGCCCTAAAATTCAAAAGGCCCTTATAAACTCATTTTATTTACTTTGTAAATCAAATTTGATTCATTATTACACTAAATTCTCTGAAACTTAAGTTGCATCACATTAAAAAGGAGATTATGAAAATTTCTGGGAGAAAATTTTTTTCTTCTCTCAGAATCAGGCTGTGCTAGAAAAGTGGGGGGTAGTAGTAGAGCATGAGTGGTGGGAAGGTGTCCTTATTGGTGCAAACAGTAGACTACAACTGATAAATTTTATTCTAAAAATGCAAAAGCACTGCTTCTGGTCCCCGATTCTGTCTTTCCTAACCAAAAGACCACATGTCCACAGAACTATAGTACAAGAAGGAACCTCATTATCTATTCCATCACACAGGTGACTTGAGGCTAAAGTTACAATTTTTATGGATAGGCAGGTAGCCCACTGTAGTTAAAAGGCCACATCCATTAAAAAATGATGTACTTGTAGTGCAATGGTAGTTCTTCATAAAATGATTGCTGTCTGTAAGTGAATGATAATTGAAATAAGTCGCACCAGTATCTTTATTATAAAAATGACTAAATAATATATTTTAAATTTTATTTAAAACATCCATTGCTTAATTAGGGTTTAGATAAAGCCAGCTAGTGGTAAATATATATTCATGTAGTTTAAGATCTGTACAGGATGCTATGCAAATGGTATTTCTGCCCATGTCCAGTAGAAAGTAAACATGCATCATAAATGTTGATGCTGTTTCTTACTTTAATCCAGTACTTTTAAATCAAATACCCTCAAATAGCAGTCTTCCCTACATAAACTAGAAGTACAATAAATTTCAGTATGTGCTTTTTTAGATACGTGAATATATTTTGATGGTATATGTAACATTTTAGAATAGTGTAGGCTTCTAATTTGTTGGAGATGATTCAAATATCTTAAACCAAAATTCTAAGTAACATTTACCAGAAATCAATAATAGTAATAATTTTGAAAATACCTCATCAATTCATACTTAGCCAAAATGTATTTTTTTTTCTGGCACTCTCCATAAAGTCTCAAGTTTGACTGGATGGTATAACAAGCAAAATATCTTATGAATGCTTTTTGCCCTCAAGAAGCTATTCTAAATGAATTAGTCTTCCACAAATTAATGAATTCATATTTTAAGATGCATTTGCAAAATGTTCTATCATTCCAATGCTAATTTGCAACCTAGTTAAAAAATGTTAGCCTACCAGTAAAAAAAAATTTTAATGGGTAATGAATGTCATGTTTGCACAGAAAAAAAAGGGCATGTGAATATAAAGTCCATATGCACTGGTTTTGACAAGACAGCGCATTTAAGTGATTTTATTATGCATATTATTTCAAATATTCAATAGCATTAAGATATACATTAAACTACTGAAACCTTTTAAACAATGATTAAATTTTAAAAATCACATTAAATTACATGTAATTTCTAAAAGTCTATTATGGATGAAAAGGAAAGGAAACAGTTAATATACTAATTACAGTAATTAAGAGTTGCCAATTTAATTATAGCTGGGAATATGAATGCTCTAACATTTGTTAGAGTGTAAAAAACAAACCTTTAATGCAGAGACTTTGTTCACAAACATCTAATGGAGACCTCCTCTACCTCACTCTGTGCTTCTCTGCTGACACGACAGCAATGGGTTCAGACTGAAGAACTTGTCAGCAATCAGGCAGGAGGAGGCTAATTAGCTTGCAGGTTAATGAGTGTGATGGCTCTTGACAGCATTTTGTTACAGCCTCTTCTGTATTTAAACAATAAATGATTACTTATATACAGTTGAGACTTTCTAACCGTAATAGCCAAGCCCACATTTGGTTTTACAAGGATAAACTCGGTTCCTTTGTTTCTAAACAAAAAATATAAAATTCACATTAGTTATATGTCTATCACAGTCTCACAATACGCTGAAAAGAAAGGTAATAAATGTACTTTACATAGAGGTATACCCTTTTGAGATGAAAATTTCCATTGAAAAGATGCCCGTTAGATGACATAATTGGGCTGCTGAATGATAATTTAAATATGGCAGCTTTTTAGTAATGCGCAACAACTTTCCTAAAAAAATTCAAGGAAGAGTTTGTCTTCATTTTTTATTCTAGGTTTCTCTCTCTGAAATAGGTATATAAGGCACACACAGAGGAATCTCTCACTTACCTTGGTTACTAGGGATTTGAAAACAGGTGGTGAATTAAGAAAACAGCTCTATTGAGAGATTAACCCATTTCATCAGCCAGTGGAGAAGGAAATAAGAACATTTTCACAGCATTCCTATAATCCATATATTTAGTGGTAACAGAAATGCCTTAATAAATGCACTAAGAAAAGGAAATAAGTGAGTACTTTGCATCATTTTTATTTACTCTATATAGTAGAGAATATTCAAATCTAAGTAGTCTGATTTTTATTTACATGAAAGGAAAATGATATGTGTCCAAGAAAACCTTATCTGAGAATTAAACTGAACTTTAGCTGCATAATATCAAGGGAGGGTTATTTCAATTTAACATTCAGTGTTCCCTAGAAATTTGAGCACAGACATGGAAGTAGCACCTGCTGAGATTCACACTGCTTTCTAAATTATTTTGCATGCATGAAAGTATTATTTGTGTACCTTCTCACTACTGTATGATGAACATTTGAATAAAAATATAAAAGTAATAACAATTTCAAATATGTACCTTTCTAATGCTCTTTTTTATGTTTAAGAATAAAAAGCATTATATCCATCACAATTATGGTAGGCAATAAATAACTGTACATCAAAAAGCTTTAGTAGACCTGGGCAGATTTAGAAGCAGAAAGAAGAAACTAGTGTAAAAACCAAAACAATTTGTTGCAGAGTTAAAAGGTCCAGGTGTAGTGAGTGCCTATAATTTCCGAGGGACAAAAGGAATAATGTAAATTCAAATTCTGTGGTTAGTTTGTCACTTTCCCTTAATTATATTGAATAACAAATCCTTGGAGTCAAAATACAAGTACTTTAACATTTTCCATCAATCGTATACTACTTACACATCTTAATTCTCTATTACATTACAAACAGTATATGAATATAGGTTTTTCTGTATCACGTGTACATTCTTAGATAACAAACACACTATTATTAGCTTACAGGTATGTCTTATCACACATAAATGCAGCCTACTACACATTTTGTAATTTACACCCTAAGCTGGTTAATATAGATCCTTAGGTCCCAAAGGTGCTAAATCGAGGTGGGTATGTAAACAAGTTTTCCTAAATTCTAACCCAATTAAATGTTATAGAATCAAAATTTTCCTCCAAATTATATTATTAATTCCAACCTAGTGACTTTGGTGGGGGTGGGAGAGGATGGGGAGGTGGGGCGGGGGAGACTGACACCTAGCCAAAATCACAACCCATTCTTCCTGTTTAAATGAGAATATTCCTCAGTCTGAAAAATTATTTATAGAGATTTTTTACTACCCTTGTATACTGCAATGTTATTTCCTTTCCCACACACTAGCAAAGTCCATTTTCACAACTGCTATAAAGCGGCATGTTCACAGCTAGTAAAACAACTCAATAAATAGCCTCACGAAGCTATAGCTGTCTCATATCCTTTCCTCAATAAAAACAGAGGTGAACTGCTTATTTTCAGCAGCACACTATAAGAAGACAGAAGCATTATGACTGCTCATACATTCTGACTATCATTTGCCACAAGCTATATCTGTCAGCATTAAATAAAGCTGCATTATAAATGTAAACAAAACACCCACATCTACAAAATGAGCTGTCCACCATGGCTGTAGGCATGAATTGAACCCGCTTATTGACTCAGGTTGCTCTTTTTATTTATTCTTCTACAAAGACATGCATTTACTTTACCCTACAAGCATACTAGATTTCAGAAAGGCAACTAGTCTTGTGCTAGAGCAAAAAAGACACATGTTGACAAAGGCATACCTTAATAGGAATAACATTATGTAGGCAAACACTGACCAATTGTTTAAAAACCAATTTATTTCCAAATGTTATCCTAGATCAAAACACTAAAATGTAAATAATCTGTAAACCTAGTCCTCTAAGTACATATTTATGAACTATAAGAGGTAATTTACTATCAGAAACAGAACTTTAATTTCCAATATCTAATGATAAAAAAGAAAGGTATGGAATTACACCCACACAATTGTCCCACTTTCTACTCCTTGAGTATACACTGATAAAGTGGGGAGCTAAATATTCAGGGAATTCAATTAGGCAGGCATAAAATTAATTCAAGCGACAAGACCAAAAAAAATTAGTTTATGAAAAAATAAACACATCACTTGTAAAATGCTTTCTGGACTTTTCCCAAGTGTAAAAAGGGTAACAAATAAAAGAAAAAGGTACTAAATGTTTTGTAAGCTTAAAAACATTTTGCCAGTTTCATTTTTTTAAATTCTGCGGAATTAATTCTGAATTTACTGCAGTAAGTTTACATTCTCACTTAGAATGTTTCCAAAAAGTAAGGAGGAGGCCTTTTCTCTTTACTATTGTCCCATGATAGGACATGATGCTAGGGAAGTAGACGTCCAAGTTACAGACACATTGGATGCCTGGGAGTAAATATACCTATGATAATATTCCAACAGGTGTACTGCATGTCAAGATTTTAGTCTATTTCTAGGCTTATTTTGAAAAGGACCATCATCATGCCAAATCATGACAAATGAAGGTACGTTTTGAAGACATTCATTACAGACAGAGCCAGAGTATACGTAAAGCCACCAAAACACATGCATTACAAGTAAAAATGATATACAGCATTCTTTCAAACAACCACATGGGGCTCTTCTTTATACTTGACCAAACAATTTCTCAATTAGTTTTCTCCACTAAATTGACTGATTGCTTTGGCCTCATGTAGACAGAGCTATAGAACTAAATAAAAAATAAGCTTATGTAGCCAGATATCACCAGACATATTTTCCCCCCAAAAAAGAGATATAAACATATGCAGACACCACGTACTCCAAAGAAGTTACTCTCTATTTGTCACCTGTTGAACCATCCAAGAGTCACTAAGGTCTAAAAGTTTGTATCTTTTAAGTACAAAATGGTCCACAGGTTAAGTCTAGATGTTAAAAGCAAGAAGTAAAATGCAGTGGTTAAAATATTAACACATTGTCACAGCTTATTCTTATGTAGGACATCATCCTCTATGACAGGAAAAACATAAATGCTCCTTTGCTTCTCACTATTCTGTAGATGGATATTAATTATTACTGCCTTTCCTTTCTGAGATAAGCTTGTTAACAAGAACTACAGGATTGCTTACAGCTGCTATCCATATTGGGTAGGTTCCATCATTGTTTATGGTGTTTACAGAAAAAAAGGGAAATCAGTGCAAAGAAATAGTATGGAGTAATTAATGTATTGTAGTGTAGTAATTTCCACTTTCTACCTCCATTTAAATAAAATAAAGCTCAGTAATGCCAGCGTAAATCAGGGGGAGCCACAGGGGAGCACAGCAAGGCAAAGACATTAAAGCCAAACCAAAGCCCTTCTTCACACAAGCTACTATTATTATTACTTGTGCAAAGCAAATATTCAGCCTCCAACCCTAAATCATTTCAATTCCTATTTCCAAGTATAATTTAATCTTTTTCAGCGACACTTGATGCTTACTTCATCACAGCATAATGACAGATTAAAAAGTTGTTGAATTAAATATTAAAGAGGACTTCAGGCAGTTCTGCATTTTTAAGGAATAACACAGATTGGGGATGAAATGAGAAGCCCAAATGCATATTTTATACCAAAAGGAAAGAATACATATATTTTTCCTTCAGGCCACCTACTTTGTAATAAAACACAGGGCAGGTTTTTATTTAGTGGATAAAAATGTGAAATAGTATTATAAGCTTCATATCACTATAATCTGGCACCATACAGTGATGTCAAAGCTAATGATATTAAGAATATGATTTTTTTAGGTATCTTATTTAAATATTTTTAAAACAAGTATATTCATAATTTATCACTTTTGCATTCTGATTTTTAAAAATAACTTATCCATGGAAATTTATCTCAGATAAAAATTTCACAGATGATAGTATCAAAAGCAAACCATTATGTAAGTGATTTTATGATACAAACTGTTCTGAGTGGGGGGGGGAAGTTGAGCTATAATGGTAAATACAGTTCCAATTAAAATGCTGACTGGATTTCTAGACCTAATTTTGGAAGCTCCCATTAGATTCAGGTAATATTAAAAATGAAATATATAACTAATATTCCTTAACTCTTAAGTGGATTGGAAACAGAGTCAAAAAATAAAATTCTGGATGTTTATACTTAGAATATATATAGATAATAATACTAAGATATACACAGTTAAATTCCAAGAGCCCATGGTTCACTGAATTTGTTATATGTTTTTAATTTTGTTGTTTTATAAAGAACAGAGATTTTTTTCCCCCCTGAGGATCAAAATAAAACAAACTTTAAATTCTTTGTTCATTGTAAATTCAAGCAATTTAATGGAGGGGGAAAGGGCTCCATGAACATTTTATTCTATTTGTGTAACATCAAATTACAATCTTTTGTACATGCATACATTTTTACACAATGGTTGTATCTAAGTACTTTCATTTCAACGTTTTCATTTCTCTTATGTGTTACCAATACTATTTGATTGAACCACATGAAACTGCCATTTTTAAAGTCAAAATGGTCAGATACCAATAATTTCATATGATTCAACATTCATTTTAGAAAGCTGCATTTTTATATATTTCCACTTAAGAGAAAAAGTGATCATAATAGTATGTTTTCAAATATGTACTATATAGAGGGATCAATGTTTTCCTTAGAGGCCAAGGAAGCAAATGAGTTTGTTTTTGGAAATAGTTCACTTTTCGAACAAGTGCAAGGTACAAATGTCAGAAAAGAGTATTAAACATATTTAAAGTAATACTTGAGGTGAGGGGATTTGGGGACATCTGTAATAGTGTCAACAATAAAAATAAAGGGGAAAAACTAATACTTTATCTACTTATTCAAAGAAAGAAAGAAAATGACAACAGTACTACATTGACTTCTTCAAAAATTATGACTTTGACTGGGGTAGAGTTAAATGTCATCATGGCTGGCAACTACATATGGCGTTGGAAAGATGGCCTAATTCCTTTTGGAAAAATTTTCAGTGTGGTTGTTCCTAGCTGAATGTGACATGGATTTATTCATGAAATGCACACACAATCCTTTATTTAGCGAAAAAGTACAAAATATGCCCATGGAATTGTTTTGCAAATCTAAAGATGGGACAAGGCTTTTCAAATTATCCTTTTATTTTTCAAAGATTTTCAAAGCTCAGTGTTCTGTTCTACTGATGTGGATATTTGGCTAGTCATTCCTTGCAAGCATACAATTCTAAGTCCACACAATTAGATGCATTAACTATAATATAGAAATACTCCATAACAATCTTTACTGATACCCCTTAAAAGTGCAAAAGGAATAGAGAAAGTACATTCATCCTCCCTACCAACTCCAATACTTCTTGACTAGAGCCAAGTACCTGGGGAAAGGGGTAGGGGTGGGGGGGGTGTGAGGAGAGACAGTAGTGACAAGAGCAATTTTTCTAAGGTTTCCATATTTAAATTTTTTAAAATATATCTTTATTGATTTCAGAGAGAGGAAGGGAGAGGGAGAGAGAGAGAGAGAAACATCAATGATGAGAGTCATTGATCAGCTGCCTCCTGCACGGCCCCCACCGGGTGGAGCCTGCAACCCGGGCATGTGCCCTGACTGGGAATCGAACCGTGATCTCCTGGATCAATGCTCAACAGCTAAGCCAGCCAGCGGGGCTCCATATTTAAATTTTTAGAAAGAGCAATACTCTTCATTTTCTAGAATCTTTTCCATACTGCAATAATGAGATAATAACTTCCCATCACCCAGGACATAGTAGGTACTCAACAAATGTTTGTACAATTAACTTCCCTGTGGAATTCCTTATGGAATTCAGTCTCCCATTAACAAATAGCCATTAAGTTTAGATGCTTCCGACCCAATTACGGTGGGGAAACCTCCTGGAAGATGTTCCATATTTATGGTGAGGGGTTACAGTTGGTTTTATGTTTTTTTCCTGAACCACTGTTTTCCCAGATTGTCCTTGTTTTATAGCTGGTTTAGAATTGTTTTCCTATCGGTTCAAGACGTTCACACGGTGATTATAACATCCTCCTCTGTCCTCTAAGATACCAGGGTCGGGAGAGCATCCCACATATTTGAAATCAGGGAAATCCAGCCTGTCCTCAATTCAAGTTTCGGATTTGGATTTGAAAGGCACCAACTCTTGGGTTTGGAAGCAGGTTTGACTCCCTGGTGGTGCTGACCCAAGGGCACAAGGCCAGCCGCTGCAGGCGGGCAGGAAGCGCGGGCCTCCCGGGCCGCAGCTCACCCGGGCGCCGCCCGGAATGCCGCTGGCGGCGGGGCAGCGCCGCTCTGCCCGCAGCGCCCGGGGCGCGCCCATTGTTCTCCGCGGGGCTGAGCGGTGACCCGGCAGCTGTGGCTGCCGGGAGTCCTGCTCGGGGCTCCGCTCTCCACCGCCGCACGCCCCGGCCCCTGGGGCTGGCAGGGAGTTCTCACAGCTCCGACTGCATAATTAATGTAAATGGAGGAGTCTCCCTGTCAGGTGCCGGCTCTCCGGGTTTACTTTTGCACGACACTTACACGGCAGTAGTAACTAGAGAAAGCGGCGTCTCAACGGGGGTGGAAAATCAGCCTGTCAGGGACCCATTCCAAACGCCGCGGAATGCAGAGCGGCTTCAAGATTGTTTCATCAAGGTGATTGAGAACAAAAACTACTCAGAACAGAGAATTCGGGCTTCAGCCGAGCGCCCACACATCTATTATTTATCTCTCGATTCTTTAGGAATGAGACCGCTGTGTGTGCACAGTCAAGCGAGCCTTGGCTCGGCCTGTGTGTGTGAAACACGCACCTACTCCACGAGTGTGCAGATGCCCTTCAACCACCCACAGCCAGAGAGGAAGAGACCCGGACCAAAAGACGCGTCTCCACCGGTCAGCGAGTTACTCCGAGAAACCTTGTTTCTCGGGTAACGTGGGCGACTCCACACTTAACTGAAATCAAGGCTGATGTCGCTGAGGATGCTGAAGAACCCTTTAACAAGGTGCCCGATTTATATTACTGCTAGTCCACCTCCAATCAAACTATGTTAGGGGCATTTTACTGTAATTTGTGGTCATTGATCCCCCCCCCCCGCCCCCAATAACCTGCCGTAGGAGAAAATACTTGTCAAAATATAGAGTAAACGTGCAAAAGCACATTTTATACCAAAAAACATGTTATTTTTGAAATAATTTTTACTTAATATTCATAATCATCCTGAATATTCCATATCGCATGTATCCTCCTTCTCAAAGGAGCAGAGAATGTGACTTCCCAAGCCTATGTGGCCTGACCTAAATTAGCACAAAATCCTGTGTACATACTTTCCAGGCCATAACTTTTTAAAATATTTTAAAATTAAGAATTTACATCTCAAATATACACATTTAGCTACCTAAATTTAGTTAGACTTAAACGGTATTATAAATTTACAAATAAATTATCTGTTGCATTCAGGCTCTAAGTGGTTTTATAATGGGAAGATATCAAATCCAAAACTTTTCTAATGTTTAGTTTTTACACAAATTAGGAGACGAAATGAAATACATTAGAAAAGGAACACCCTCCCCCCCCAAAAATCCCTCAACAAGAAAGCCAGCCTATGTTGCACATTTCAACTAGCCAGTGTGTTAGGTGTTGTTTAGGAACAAAACAACAACAAAATTAGAATATCAAATTTTATGCCTCCCAAATAATGCCATCAAGTGAGTGAGTGTTTCTGTAAGGCATGCATGCCACCTCTTCTCTAACAGAGTGACTTAATCCTGAATGTTCTCAAAGAATTCCTCCATACAAAGGGGTCAATTGTAGGCCACAGAATAACCTTGTACATATTTTTCTATTAAATGATTGAGAACTAAATCCACCTGCATGTCTTTACTGGCTTAATTAAGAAGATGTACAATAACTGAAAACAATACCTTTATCCATTCAATACACTGCAAGACAGAAGAGATCAAAATGAACATGCCGATCAAAAGGTTTACTTTAGGCAGGAAGCAGCCCGTCAGACCATTATTACAAATTAAAGATATTATATTCAAGTCATTTTTAACCTCTTAAAAATGAATAAGCCTTCTCTGCACATTAAATCATTTTTCTCCACAGAAGTAACATTTCTTTATGTCTAAATGCACATATTCCTTCGTCATGCTTCAGTTCTTTTTTTACTAGAGATGGTAGAGGTCTAATATTCTCAATTTTAAGTCAACGTTCTCACCAAGTTTGGATTCCTCTCTCTTTACACGATATGGCTGACTCATCACATATTTTTAAAAATGTGAACTCAAAAACTGATTATGCACAGTAATCTTATCTTCTGAATCTCATTCTACTGCACTAAAATTCATATTGGCATTCTGTAGTTAATAACTTTTATGTTAATATGTGCTGCTTTATATATCTAGTCATTGTGCTGAGTAAATATAAGATAAATTCACCCTTACTTTCTAATAACAACTAAAGTAGGTTTCTAATTCTGGAACATTTTACTTTTAAGAACTTAAAATATCATGTATTAAAATATCAATGTAAATATTTTAAAAAGGACACTAAATTTAGGATCAGTACAATGAAGCATAAACAGAAAAGTCCCTTGAGATACTGGTATGAAACCTGCAGCTCATTGATTTTGTTCTTGATAATATGCTATTAAATTGGCAAACATGCTGACCTTGTGTGCAAAGGCAGAATTGTGCATATGCAACAGAAAGTTAAAAAAAAAAAAAAAAAAAAACAGTTTCAAAATGACTGTTTAAAACTGTGGGCTACAAAATCTTAAAACACAGACAAGCATTCCATAGTTTATTTAAAATTGGCAACCACAATTTAACAAGCTATTCTAACAAATGATTAGCATAGCATGTGCTTTTCTTTAGCCATCAATTATGACACAGGGTAATGCAGGGCACAACTTAAGTGTCAAATTACAATATGCTATACAAAACCACTTTGCAACACAGCTTTCTGTTTGCTTAGCAATTACTACAGAGCACACTGCTTTTCATAAAAGGAATTGGTCAGAACTGTTTATAAGAACTACCACAAATGTTTATATATTTATATTATTAAAAATTAGTTGACAATTTCATAAAATTTCTCTTTAACTTTTAATGAAATGGCTGGTTTGTCTTGTGTTGCTTTAAAACTGCATATAACCAAAATGGTGTGGGTATTTTTCTTTTTAAAATAAGATTCATCCATGGTATGTGACAAAAGTAGAATAGTGGTTTTTCAAGACTGAAGTATGAAGTGTTTTCACTTATTTTCCCATTAAGAAAATTTAAAACTTTTATTATTTGAATGCGGGAAGAGTGAAAATCTAAATTAATGAAATGTATAATCATTCTGAAGAGAGAGCAACATCACCTTATAATTCTCAATAAGACAGACACAGATTTAAATGCAAAATAAACTAGTAGAATTTCAGAAATGTGGTTCAGATTGCAATTTTCACATGGCAATCACTGTTTCAAATACTTGATCTATCAGCAGTGAAAAGGAATAAAGGTTATCTGTCTTAATTGTAGAACCATCCATTAATTCATAAAACTCTTATGTGAATAAATACTTAATGAGAAAAGGGAAAAAAATACACAAAACAGTTTTTATGCTGTTTTTCTCGTTCTGCTGCTGTCCTTTTTCCTGCATTTGCCTAAAGGCTCTCAGTAAATTACACTCCCAGTAAATGACTGTAATTTACCCGCTGAATTCCCTTGTTCAGGAAAAGCACAAAAACACATTCCAGCATTTCCACAGCTCAAATCTACTATTCGGGATGTCAAGAACAATCCATGGGCAGTAATTTGAAACTGTTTGAACCTTCAAATGAGGGAAATTAGAAATGTTTTGAGAGTTAAGATTTTCAGTGAAAAGATAAAAACCTGATAAAAATCTCTAACTGTTCTTTTCCTTTCTTCTCCCTCCCATATCAGAGGAAGAGGTCTAGATAAACTATTCCACAGTATGAATAATATAAGTCAAATTTATATTTACTAGATTAATTTTTAATGATAATGCACACTACATTCATGTTAAAAACACAGATCCTGCTATGCACTTTTCTATCACAACTATCTCCCTGTGCACTACCTACCTGACCATCACTCAAAATAACCTCTTCTAGCACAACTACATGAGCAAAGTTATAAAGACTCAGGGCTCCAAGGATACCCAGCAGTCACTTTTAAAATTATCTGTATAAATAAGAACCAAGACTTCTTATTTGGTTATGTTGCAATATACAGAAATCCAGTACACAAAGAAATGTAAACATTTACATGGGCCAAACTTGAATTGTTTAACTTAATATTTTCATATGTAACACAGGCCAACATACAGAATAACTTAATCCAGCATAAACCAGCATAATCCCCAATGTAAAGACCTCCTTACTGCTGTAACAACACACAGGGACATGTACACACACTCACACACACACACCCTAGAGTTAAGAACATTCAATAACCAAAACAGGCTATTTCACTCTGTCTAAAGGCAGGTTTTCATATGGCAAAATGGTTATAAATCCTCATTATCCTAAATAAAATTACAGCACTTTAAACATTTCCAGGGAGAACATTCTCTCTTCTAAACAACTACCTTAGCGAGTAATAGGAAGCAATATGGTTGCACTTGTGTCACAGTTGGAAGCCTTTTTAAACTGTCGCCCTGCTAGCAAACCGATTCTACATATTAAAATGAATGTGTTGCTTATTTCAAGGGGGAAAATCATTTATAAAATCAAGATCATTATTAAGATATTGTGACTAACTTCCTCTTTAAAGTAAACCAGAAGTACAGAAGGCAATAATCTATACATGTTCACATAACTTCACTCTCCATCAACTTGGTCTTAGAGGAAAAGATATTCTTGAAAGATGAGGCTTTGCATATTTAACTTTTAATAACAAAAATAGCCTACTGCACCAAATATACTGATCACAAATTATATAAAAATCAATCTCTAAATTTCCTTTTTAGTATAAGAGGTGAAGTCTTTACAAATGTCTCCAACTAAATTATATAAACTGTTAAAAAAAATACCATGTATATAATTTTATCAACTTTATACTATCTGACAAGTGCATCCCTTTCCCAAAAACTGTGTTGGTATCAGGAGTACCCTAGCTATGATAATAGCTGTATGATGACTATAACAGATTAATAGTTTAGATAAGTTTAACATCAAACCTAAGCTGAATATGTGGGCCCAATTCCTGAAGTTTAAACAGAAAAATGAATGTCACGCATTTTCATTCACTGGGCAGATGAAGATGCTTTTCTCATGCTCAAGATTGTATTTAATTATGAAAAATACACTGGAACTTTAATAACTTCTCAACATGCTTATCTAGTATACAATGGCCACATGACTTTTAAATTCTACATAGATAATGGAAGAAGCTATATGTTCAGTGGGGAACCATGAACATCTCCCACTGGGGATTTGTAGGGTCATGCTGCACTCTATGGAATGTTTGCTTTGCTTGTTTTTAAAATACCCACTCCCCCACCCACCCCTGCCCAGCGGAGTGTGGCTCAGTGGTTGAGCACTGACCTAGGATCCAAGAGATCAAGGTTCAATTCTGGGTCAGGGAATATGCCCGGGTTTGGGGCTCAATTCCCAGTCGGAGGCGTGCAGGAGGCAGCAGATCAATGACTCTCTCATCATTGATGTTTCTTTCTCCCTCTCCCTTCCTCTCTCTGAAATCAATAAAGATATATTTTTAAAATAATAATATAAAATATCCACCCCCTGTAGATTCTTAAGCATTAACTTTGTTAGCATTTAATGTGAATGATTTAAAGTTTTTATCATCTCAGCATTTTTTACACTTTGAGTATATATTCAGCTCAATAAGTATTTCCGGTATATTGTGTACTACCATGTTTAAATGGGTAAAGCAACTAGTAATAAAATAATTAACTTCTCAATCAAGACACTGTATGTTCTACTATTGTTCTTGATTCAAATGTTCTCAGTTAACTTCTAGACAATTACATTATCTATTTCATAATTGCAAACCTGGATGAATTGTTTCTAAAAGTTGCATCATGTTTCATGCCAGTAGAACCTATGAATGCATAAAACCTCCTGTTTCTAATGTCACCGTTATCAAGCCAAAAACAATTATACTCATTTGAGTTATAGCAACCAATAAACTTAGATAATCACCATATGCAACACAACATTTTGGCACTTGAACTTAAAACTCTCATAGACAACTATAGATTGCTTCTAATGCTGAGCACTCTTGTCCTACCCAAGGCTGCCAATAGAAATGCCAAAGCTGTTGAATGCTGCGCATCCTAGTAATGCTGTCAGTAAATGGCACATTCACACAGCCCCCAATCCTCTCTTCCCAGGCATGGTCTTCTCCAGCTGCAGCTTAATTTCCTGTGACTTGCCTAATTACTGTAATTAAGGATTAATTGCCATTAATTATTCACACATAAGCTCATCGCAAATCATGGGGTAAATGTCTTATGAAAGCTGCCATACAAGCCATGTATAAACACACTGGGATGCTTCAGGCAGGCGAATCTATCACTCAGCCCTCAAGCAAATCTCTGTGCTTCTCTTACAAAAACAGCTATAACTCTCAGAAACTCGACAGTCCTTTCAGGTAAGCATTAGGTTACAAAGCATGTTTTCCTGTGGAAGCCACAACGGTTTTATTAGTACTATAAATGCTGTTTTATCTTTCCAACTGCTATTTTTATGTTTCCATTTTTATTCTACAGTGCTCAGTTTAGGACAACCACTTGCTTCAAGGAGGAATGTTTGCAGTTGCTACTTCCCCCATTACAGTTTGAAATAGTTCCATGTGGTTTACAACATATGACCATGCAACTGGGATCAGCATGCTTAAAAAAAGAAGTCAATGGATCGGCTCCACAAGTGAAATGGAAACCGTTTGATTTTCAAAAGTCTCAATTTCTTTCCTTGGTGTAAAAAAGCTATAGCATATCATTTAGTCACTGCTAGGGTGTTTCTTATAAGGCAGGTTACCAGCTCAACACTGACAAGAATGACTAAAAATGGCAAGCAAACAAAATAGCCTTATACAGATTACTTTTGTATTAGTTGGGTTCCCTGTTTTCATGACATTTTCTGGTATTTTCACAATTATAAAATATAGACATCATTCCTTTGTAAAGCTAGAAAAGAAATAGTTTCTTCCAAGTATTTCTAATAGACCCTGAGCTGATAAGGGAACTTCCAAATCCTACTTTAGAAATTATACTCCAAACATTTCTTTCCAGTTATATAGGGTATACCATGTTTAAATGTTGTAGAACAGAAGAATTCACTTTAACAACAGAATAAACTATTGTATATGTTAAAAGACTCAAACTATATCAACACTGCCCTAGGAAATTTAAGTCTAAGTAGGCAGAATGTTGTTCTAATTGTTATGTTAGTTCCTTCTGCAGCAAATTAATGCATGAAACATTTTCATTTCGGTACATGTTTGTGTGTCTGAGTTAAACATTTATGTTAATGGACCTTCTGGCAGATTTCTAATGTTTCAAATACTCCTCTAGAATAGCAACTTTTCAAGCAGAGTTCTTTCCCTCATCTTCTGCAGTACCTGAAATAGGGGTATGTAGCAAATAAAATAATTTCACAGGTTCAAAGTCAAAGTTTAAAAATCAACTACTTAAATAACTACAGATCATATTTACATTCAAGCAAAATATCAACTAAGCACACTGGCTATCCAAAATGAAAAAACTAAATATAATATATACCCTCTACTATCTAATTGATGACATAGTCAAATCGCAATTTTGAGCAGTTCTAAAGGGAGAAAAAAATAAACCCCATCATTCTTTGGTTCCAAAGATTTAAATGGTGTGCATAATTTCTGTAGTGATCACAGAGTGTGTTTCCAATATCCTCCAGAGCAGTCTTTACAAATACCCAGTTACCCACTTGAATGGACCAATGTTAGAAACCAGACAGCTGAAACTACAAAACTAGAGAAGCAGCCCAGTTTTTGTATATTTAACTTCTATTACTCTGCAAAGTAATAAGAGATGCACAAAGCCTGATAACATTCCTCAACTAAGACACAAGTCTTTTCCTATAACGCAAGATTTCTAAAACTGGAATAATGTTTACAAAGTCCTAATTTTCACTGTTTAATTACAGTTGACCCTTGAACACAGGGGTTAGAGGCACCAACCACCATGCAGTTGAAAATTCATATAACTTCTGACTCCCCTAAAACTTAACTACTAATAGTCAGCTGTTGCCTTACTGATAACAGTCAATTAACACATATTTTTGTTACATGTATTATATATTTAATTTATTTACAATATATTAAACTAAAGAAGAGTGTTTAGAAAATACATTTACAATTCTATACATATTCATTGAAAAAAAATCCTCTTATAAATGGACCCATGCAACTCAAACCTATATTGTTCAAGGGTCAATTGTATGTATATAATCCAAAACTTCAGTCTGGAACTTAGTTAATATTTAATGGTTATCATGGATACTCCCAAATCCACCCATTTGGACCCTCTCTCCCCCTAAAAATTTAAAATAGGAGATTAAGGCTCCTAGGATTTATATATAATTCTGGATTCTTACATTCCTACTCAAATAAGTACTGCTATATATTTATAAAATTGAAAACTAAGTCACATTATGGGGAAATTCACAAAAATTTATTTTAGTAGAAATAGTAATTTATTGCTAGTGATAATGATATAAAATAGGATTAAAATGCTGTTCAGGTTTTATCATCATTGTGTTTTAAATATACCTAAAGTTCAATACTTTAACTTAGCTGCCATTTTATCAACCGATTCCTAGGCCCCTGTACTGAAGTCAGCAGTCAGTGACACAGAAAACTGTTAAAATCTACCATCCCAAAACATAGTTTTACCATCAACGTCATCTAATTGATACTTCCCAATTTTTGTCACCTTGCCTTGATGCCAGCTGCCAAGCTCTGCCATGTCACTTTCCATTTATGGACTCCCAGTCCCTTGATCTAGCTAATTAGGGTTTATGTGTTAATTGGAGTAAATACAAAGATGAGAGTCACAGGCACAAATTTTAAAGCATGGCCATAAATTGAAGAGCTGATAAGCAGGGAGAAGATGCCTTCATGGAACAAGTGTCAAGTTTATTTTATCACTGGAAAGGCCCAGAATTTCCTGACAAAGTGACACCTTTAAGTTTTTGAAAAGACTTAATAAGAAAAACCGTAACTAACACATTAAGAATATTGTTTTGTAGCAAAAAAATACACAGTACATTTGAATTCAGTTCAAGAAAGCACAGCTCTGTGTTTTGAAAATTCCTGAAACTGTTTTTATTCAATAAAACAGTTTGTAATTTCTACCTTTTTTCATACCAAAAAACCATACACCTTGCTTTAATTTCTAGTCAGGAAAATCTAGAAGAAAATCAGTATTTGAAAATCCTAAGATGTGATTTAACTTACTTAAATGACATTTTCATTAACATTTTGGATATATTAATGTTTTTCTACTAAAAGATAACTGGTTTAGAAATAATTACCACCAATTACAGAAAAGAGTTTATGAATACTATAGAGACAGCTTAAGGATACTACATTTCAGATGCTTATCTCAAATGTCATTTAAGATGGAAATTACTTTAGAAGGAATGTGTATGATTTCTATAGTGATCAGAGTGTGTTTTCAACACGCTCTAGAACCTTCTTTACAAAAACATTACTGTCGGTTGGAACCACTGCCTTTTCTATCATCTGGTGGGGAGGAGCAAAGTCAGATAATTAATATGGAAAAGAACTGAAAGAGCTGGTAAAGTCTTTCTTTGGTAGTTTGCTTTTATTAAAAAAAAAAAAAAAAAGTTTCATACCTGATCAGTCAAATTTAGTTAGCAAAAATGTAATGGGAAGACTACTTTATTTGTTATAACTATTTGGGATTAGTTGTCAATAATAATAATGAAAACAACAACAGCTACTACTACTACTACTACTACTACTTCCATTTATACAGCACTTTATAGCTTTTACATATGTTACCTAAAGTTATGGTACTAACAGAAATTAAGTAAAATATCTAAAATATATATGTAAGGCCTTTTTGGAGAAAGTATTCAAATCATTTTCAGGTTGATGATTATTTAGCAATACCAGAACAACTCTGTCGCCCAAAAGCAGCAATGTAATAAAGTATTAAAAAAATAAAATTAGTAAGAATAACTAGTGTCACATCTAAGTGGTATTTCTTAAAAGATCTACAGAAGTGGTAGCTTAATACTTATGAAACAGGCTTCTCAATCTTTCCTTTCCTTTCTTCATGTCTTTTTAATCAACAGAATATGGTACTCATTCTCCTAATAACTTATAACTTTGGTTCTTCATGTTGAAGATGCCCCTTAGGTTAACCCTATGTTTCTGTTTTAGGATTCTAACTTCTTTTAGTATTTTTAACTCATTTACCAAGTCTGGAATTAACCAACTCTTCGGGTAAACAGAAAAAAATTTAGAGTAAATAAAAGACCTTTTTTATGTACCATAATATTAAAAGTAAATCTTAGATATTCATATATCTTCTGATAAAGAACAGAATAGCCTTACAAAAAACAATAGTATCTGGAAAATTTTTTGAGTAGTGCTTGAGATTTCTGAAATATGTGAAATGAGAAAAATTTCATTTAGCTTTTTTCCTGGCAAAAAAAAAGTCACTGGCTTCTAGTGTTGGTAACATCAATTCAAGAAATGTTTAAAATTCCTACATAAGAAGTGAAAATGTCACATAAAAACATCTGAGACTCATTTCACACATTGTATCACTAGCAACTTTGTACAACTTTTAAACAAAACTATCTGGTAACTTAGTGTGAGGTTTTAACTGTAAATAACCAAGCTAATTTCTACAAATTAACAGATGTCCATGAAAAACAGTAAGAAACAAAGAAATGCATATGTGAACATCATCAGCATCCAAATGAGTTTATTGTAGAACTCTTTAAAGCACATCTGATCTTGGCTCCAGCCTGTAGTCTACCTTTCAACTTGCAAATGACAGTGTCACCAAACACTGTCCTTCCATCAATCAAGCTGGGTCATGAATATACAAAAGGCAGCAGAGAAGCTGGCTACCTCCTGCAGTTCAACTTGGCCTAATTATCTAGGCCTTTCTTTTGGTTACAGTCTGAAGGGTATACACCCAGTCAGCTGCTGGGCAGCCGGAGGCCTAATCAAGAGAGGTTATGCATACTGACCCTTATATGGACATCCAATGCAAGTTAAATGTGAGCACCAAATGTCATCTTTCTTATTCATCATTATGAAATTTCCCTCCCCTTTCGAAATACCAATCTGCTGCCATTTTCAGATACTCCTCTTACCCCCCTCCAAGCTGTCATTTTACTGTGCTTGCTGCCAGTTGAGTGAATTAGCATTCTAACTGATGTGCTGCTCTTCTTCCCAGACAAATCCTTGAACTGTGTTAACTAATGACTTCTCTCCAGAAAAAGGAACTGATAGTCAACCATTGATAAAAGAGAACCCATTTTCACAAATCACAAACAATTTGCCATAATGGTGGCAAAATCAGTACAGTTCATGTGGTTGTCCACTTTTCCCTGTGTTTTTCTCATTCCACTAACCAAGAAACAACATCACCAATGAATGTGATATAAAGCAGCTAATGAGTCAGCTACACTTGAATATAATGATGAACTCTAAGCAAGGCAATTTATGAACCAAAGCATTGGTGAGGATGGAAAAAAGGCAAACAATGAAGAGCCATTTTCATATCTGTTCAAATTGCAGATGAATGTTATAAAACAAACTGTCCAGTGCCATTCCCTGCATATAACAGGTGTTCAAGGGTTGTTTCAATGATGATGTTAATGATTATATGAAAGATCAAATGCAATGTAAGGCCACAACTAGGACTGTGATGTGGAAATGGAAAGACAGGTCCATACAAATGCGGTGGCGCATATGTAAAAGTGGAAGATGGGGAATAAAAGAAGATTCCACTTTTAAAGTAGGGAAGACATAAAAGAATACATTAGTAAAGAGAAAACTGAGGAAATGAGAGATTTTTATAGGCTACACTTACAAATAGCTTCATTTCTCTATATTTTAACACATTTATGTAGCTCCTTGACATATACACTAAAGAGGTAACAGCACTATCTGGTGTTGCAGAAAATACTACAATGACTTACAATCCTGCAAGTCCTAGGAGAAGTGCTAGAAAGTCATACTGAGCTGAAACTGGAACCGCAAATACATTTGCCTTAAACAGGCAAGGAAGGGGGCTGGAATCAAAGACGGCTTACTTTGTAATGAGAAAAGAATCTTTCACAGTCAAGTATGGAAGGTTCGATTACTACAGCACCTTGGTTATTTAGTTTATAAAGTCAATATGCATTCATTCAACAAATGTTTATTAAAACCCTTCTATATGCCTGTCCCATAGGACCTGTGTACAAGTCTCTGGGGAACAGAGAAATATGAATGATGTGACACATCCTCAAACTGTTTATAATCTCACTAGAAAGACAGACATACACATATAAAAAGGAAAAATAGCAACACCAAATTTAAATATAATGTAGTTGCAATGTAGACTAGGAAACAATATTATTGTATTCTTTAACTACATTCTTAAATAATTGTTACCATTAGATAAAATAAGTGGCACATAAATAAAAGGCAAAGATGATACAAAAGTAAGTTTTCTGATTCAGATAAAGAAGGTATCCTAAAAGAGATGCATAATATACATAGTAAAGGAAGCTATGAAATAGCTTCCACAGTGACCTACTGTGAAAGTACAGTATGAAAAATGGTATGAGGAGAACATTTTGGTATGGGGGGAGGGAAAACCACACCGAGGCAGTAGTTAATCAAGTGTCCTTGGAGAAAAAAAAATAGACCAGTCTGAGTAGGACAGAAAGATCTTGCAGGGAAGTACTACAAACTAAGCTTTCTCTGAGTCTCTAAACTGGCTTAGTAGTACTCTAAATATTTTCTTCAAAATCCTGTACTTTTCCTTTAAAACAACTGAACAAACAAAAAAAAGTGTTCTAGGCCCATCTTCCCAGCTCTTTTGGGCACAGTGCTTTTATCTTATCCATCTCTCAGTCAACGTCCCTGGTATATAGTGTTCAATAAGTGGTAGCTGAATGAATAAAAGAATGAAGGTCCAATTTATAAATGGCCAAGAATTCCAGACTATAAAGTCTGAACTTTATCCTACAGACAATGGAAATAATTAAATGTGTGATTAGCATGACTTATGCAGTATCCAGGAAGTTCTATTAAAAAAGTAATTTGGCATCAGAATGTCAAAAAGATTGAACCAAGAATTAGAACCAAGAGTTCTAGTCGGTAGGTTATTGGAATAATTTAGGCAAAAGACGATGAAGATCCTGAGAAGAGAAAGAAAGGGATGGATGTAAGAAATTATTCTAAGAAGAGTCTTAACAGGATCTGCCTTCATCTTAAGATAAAACACTCTCTCATCATTGATGTTTCTGTCTCTCTCTCGCCCTCTCTTTTCCTCTCTGAAATCAATAAAGATATATTAAATAAAATAAAATAAAAAAATTAAGATAAAACAAGTACATACTAAAGTCAGTGTTGGAATAATATTAAATCTGATCCCTCCAGAAAATACTTGCTGTTTGATGTTCTACCAAATGGCTTTTTCCAGCTTCAGATTACATAAGAGTTCTCACTACCTCCCAAAACGTCTCTCTAGTTTTGTTGACAGTGGCATTAATTAGTCCTTCTTCTGGTTCAGCCAAAGTCTGCTTCCTATAGCTAAGTTTAATTCTGTTCACTGTAAATATAAAAAGCTCCCTTTTTCACTATATAATAACCTTTCATGTGGTTGAAGACTGTGAACTGACACCATCCCCACCAAAGTCTTCCTTAATAGACACGAAACATACACCATTTCCCATGTCTTCTTTGACCATACTATTTTCAAAATCTCTCTTGCAACATGGATCCCAAGTGCCAAACATAATATTTCCAAATACTTGACAAGCATAAAATACATTGGGATTACTTCCTTTGCTCTTGTTTAGGAAAACATATTTAATAATCAGAAATAAACAGCCTGGCCGGGCGTGGCTCAGCGGTAGAGCGTCGACCCAGGATCCAGGCGATCAGGGTTCGATTCCCGGTCAGGGCACAAGCCCGGGTTGCGGGCTCGATCCCCAGTCGGGGGTGTGCAGGAGGCAGCCGATCAATGACTCTCTCCCTCTCCTTTCCTCTCTCTGAAATCAATAAAGATATATTTAAAAAAAGAAATAAACAGTAGGAATTTATATCAGAATGGGAATACTACTTCCTCTAGGGTAGGCCCTACGGTTCTGTTAACAAAAATCAAAATTACCAAATTTTGACAGACACATCACATCACTATCTTCTTTGAGTTTAGATCTATCTAAGTCTCCTTTGAGTGTACATATGTGTTGAGGTTATACCATACCTAAAAATTTCAATAGTAACTTACTGAGTGCCACCCAAATGCCAAACTGTCAAATCTATCTCTGCACCATCTCTCTATCTAGGTGGGAAACTACTAACCCTTCAAAAAAAGACATCCTTATTTGCAAAGATATTCAGCATAACTTTATTTATAACACTGAAAAACCAAAGACAACTGAAATACCCTAGAATAAGGAAACAGATACGAAAGCAACGATATAGTCACTCAATAAAATACTATATAGTCAATAAAATTATTTATAAAAAATTGCTAACATGGAAAGTACTTATATTGTAGTACTAACAGAGAAAACCCAACTGTTGTAAAAATAAGTGATCTTAATTATAAAACAAAACTATGCATTGCAAAGTGAGGAGACTGAGAAGAATGCAAACTGGTTCTGGGCCATTTAGTAGTATCTATATAAATGTGTACAAACTAGAACCCAGGAGTTCCACGTACCCAGAGAAACTAATGCATTAGCCAGAGAGATACATAAGGATCTTAGTCACAGCCATAAGCAGAAGTCTCCCTTTACTTGCTCTTTAAAAATCAGCATCCATCCATATTACAACTGCATCGTATTCAACTGAATGAATGTAAAAAAAGCCTTACATAATTCATTAAACAATTGATAGACTTTAAAGCAGCTATTCTCTATTACTCTGTTATAAACAAAGCTGCTATGGACATTCAAATACATGTCTCTAGATACACATGTGTAAGTTTTTCTCAAGGATATAAACCTAAGAATGGAGATGTTAGTTTATAGTGTGTGCCAACCTTCAATTTTACTAGATATTGACATATTATTTTCCAGTGTTGTACCAATTTATATTCACACTAATAATGCATGAGAGTTCCTGTTGCTCAACATTCTTGCCAACACTCAGACTTTTAAATTAATTAAAATTCATTTTATGCATTCTATCTGGGTGAATGTTCCATGTGTACTTGAAAAGAATGCATATTTTGCTGTTATTAGATAGAGGAAAATGTCAATTAGGTCAAGCTAGTTGACAGTGTTGTTCAAGTTTTCTATACTCTACTGATGCTTCTAATGATAACCCAATCTTGCATTAATGACATAAGCTGAAATCTTGATATATTATATGTCTAGGCATTGTTGTACTCAGTTTGGCAACATTTTGTTTAGAAGACTGGCCTGTCATTTTCCTTTCTTGTATTGGTACCAGTCCATTTCAATATCACAATTTTATTAGGGTTACATAATTAGCTGAAGACTATACTTCTGTTTGCAACACTGTACAATTTTTATAAGATAGAAATTATCCATTACTTGAATGTTTAGAACTCAGTAACAAAACCCTCTGATCCTAACGTTTTTTGTGGCAAAATTTAAACTACTGGCTTAATTTATTTAATGACTATAAGATCATATACATTTTCTATATTTTTAGTAAGGTTTAGTAATTTGTATATTTCTACTAATATTCCATTTCACCTCAAGTGTTGAATATATTGACAAAATGTTCATAATGCTGTCTTTTCTTTTTAATCTCTGTTGCATTATTTGTTTGTTTTTAATATGTTTTTACTGATTTGAGAGAGAGAGGAAGGGAGACGGAGAGAGAGAGAAACATCAATGATGAGACAGTTATTGATCTGCTGCCTCCTGCACATCGAGCCCACAACCCAGGCACATGCCCTGCCTGGGAACTGAACCGCAATCTCTCCTGGACCATAGGTCAATGCTCAGTTGCTGAGCATTACCAGCCGGGCTGTTGCATCTTTTATTATCTTTTTCAAATCTGGTGTTACTTATTTGTGCTGCTTCTCTCTTTTGCTTCTTTCCTTCCTTTCCCCCTTTAAGTTTGTTCATTCTTTTATCAATCTTTACCAGCAGTTTGTCTATTTTATTAATTATCAAAGAACAAACTTTGGCTTTGTTGATGCTTTCCATAATATCTTTTTTTTTTCTATTTCATTAATTCCTCTTCAGATTTTTATTACCCATCTTTTCTATTTTCCCCAGGTTTATCCAGCTGTTCTCTTAAGCTCTTTAACTGGATTTTTAGCTAATTACTTTTACACCACTTTTATTTTGTAAGTACGTAAGGCTAAAAAGTTTAATATAAAGTTTTAGGTATATCCCATAAGTTTTTTTATTAGTACTTTTATCATTTCAAGCCAGGTTAAAATATTTTACAGTTTCCTCTACAATTTCTTCTTTGACTCAAGAATGATTAGAAATATTTTAAATGTCCCAATATTGTATGAGTTATTTTAAATTCTCCTTTGTTGATTTCTAATGACTTGTTTTGTCATAACAGAATGATACTGTGATACTGATTCTTTTCAATTTGTTGAAGCTTGATTCATGGTTTTCAAACTGTTCCTACATATGCTTAGAAGAATGTGTCTTCTGCCATTGCTGGTGACATATTCTCTACCTGTCCACTAAGTCAAGTTTGTTAACTGTATTATTAAATTTTCTATATATTTACAGAATTTTTTGTCTGTTCTATCGTTACCCTATAGGCACATGTTAAAATCTCCCATGACTGTGAATTTCTCCTTGAGATTCTAGCAAGTTTTGCTTTACATTTTGAAGCTATTATTGTTAGATGTATGTAATTTTAGAATTGTTATAATTTTCCTGGCAAGTTGAACCATTTATCAATATATAATGACCCTCTTAATCTCTAGAAATGCTTTTTCCCTTCATCTACAGGTTTATCTGTTATAGCTAATCCAGCTTTCCTTCTGTTGGTAGCTTGGTATATATATATATATATTTTTTAATGTTATTGACTTTAGAGAGAGAGGAAGGGAGAGGGAGAGACAGAAACATCGATGAGAGAGAAACATCAATTGGCAGCCTCCTTCACACCTCCACTGGGGACCCAGCCCACAACGCCCGCATGTACCCTGACCGGCAATCGGACCCTAACCTCCAGGTTTGTGGGTCGACGCTCAATCACTGACCCACACCAGCCGGGCTTAGTATATCTTTTTCCATTCAACCTTCTATATCCTTTTGTATTAAGTGTGTCTCTTGTAAATAAATAGGCTGTCAGGTTGTTTGCTTATTTGTTTGATACTTTTTTGTTTAGTACTCTCTGATAATCATTATCTTTTATCTTTACTATTTTTATCTTTTAATCTTTAATCTTTTCAAGTTCTTTTATATGTATTATAAGATATATTTACAGTTATGTCTCCCAAGTCATTTTATGATTTCCATCTGTCCTTCTTCTGTTTCTTCTATTTTTATCTTCCTTGACTTCTTTGGATTGAATGAATTGCGTGTTTTTCTGTTCCTTCCATTTCATTTTGCTTCCTTTACTATCTGGAAGCTATACAATCTACTTCAATTTTTTTAATGATTATAAAGTCCATTAATATTAATATTTTAGAAGCACTTAAAATTTTAAGGTATATACATAGAAAGATGCATCTTTACACAAGAGAAATGCACACACACATATACAGATATACAAGTAAATGAATAATTAATTTTATAGCAACATCCATGATCACCACCTTCCCAGAAGCAACCCTGTGCCCCATAACAATCTCAACTCCATCCTCAGCCTCTAGAGCAGCTCTGATATAAATGTAATGGGTCACATATGTAATTTTAAATTTTCTAGTAGCAACATTTTTAAAAAGTAAAAACAAAGCAGGTGAAATTAATTTTAATATATTTTATTTATCCCAATAGATCTAAAATATTATCAACTGCAACATGTAATCAATATAAAATTTTATTATTGATATTATATATTCTTTTTATAGTACTAAGTCTTTTAAATCCCAAATGTATTTTAATTTATAGCACATCCCAATTCAGAGTAGTCACATTTCAAGTACCCCATTAGACACCTGTGGCCAGGGGTTACCTTACTGAAGCTTTGTTCTTGAAGTAATCACTGTTACAAATTTTGTGGTAAGCTGTCCTTTGTTTTTTGTGGTATTTTAGCATTTTTAGTATTTTTTAAAAATGATATTATCATCTCTACAGTCCTAACAATATAGCTCCATTCTTTCTGTTTCTGTGCTGTTACATAAACGGAATTATACTGTTTGCTTTTATGGGCTGCTTCTTTCATTCAGCATCATGTGTGTTATATGCCCCTATGTTCTTGAATGTAGCAGAAGTTCATTCATATTCGTTGTTGTGTGGTATCCAAACTTCAACATAAACTCCAATTTATTTATCCATTTTATTATTTATGGACAGTTGTTTCCAGTTTTTAGCTCTTGTTTATAACAATGCTTTAAACAACCTTTGTAAAGGCCTCTGGTACCCCTGTGAGTTTTCAATACTTTATACCTAGTGGTGGACTTGCTGGGTTGGAGGGTATATATACACACTTTCAAATAATGACAAACTATTTTTCAAGCTGATTATGCCTATTTATATACTCACCGATAAAAGTTCCTGTTGTTCCACATCTTCACCAAAACTTGGTATTTTAAGTCTTTTTAATTTTTACCCATCTGGTGGGATGTATAAACAATATCTCCAGCTGGCTTTAATTTGTATTTCCCTGGTAATCAAAATCTGTGTGAATTCTGTGTCACCCATGTATAAACAGCTTTCTTTCAGAAAAGATACATATTTTATAGAGGCCTGGGAATACTAATAGCTCACTTCAAACTGAATCTTTACCTTGGACTTTTTTTGAGACATGCAAGCAATGTGAATTCCATCCCTTAATCAAATGAATGTAGGCTATGGTTAAGAATTCTCAGGTCCCTTCTATCCAGGGCCAAGAGCAAGTTCCTCCTCAGAGTACTCCCCCCACCCTTTTTTTAAAGAATAGTTTATTGATTTCTAGAGAGAGGAAGGGAGAGGGAGAGAGAGAGAAACATTGATGTGAGAGCACAACTTCAACCAGCTGCCTCCTGCACACCCCCTACCAGGGATGGAGCCCACAACCCTGGCATATGCCCTTGACCCAGAATCAAACCAGCAACCTCCTGGTGCATGGGATGAAGCCTAACCAACTGAGCCACAGTTGCCAGGGCAGAGTATCCCCCTTTTAAGGGTTCTAGTTTTATGTGAAGATCTCTGATTTTGTCTCTTAGGCTGCACATGGCTCTTTAAAACCTACACTCTAGGTCACCAAGACTGGCAGACACTCCACCCCAACCCCCTTGAACAAATGCCAGTTCTTGTATTTGTGGAATCACTCCCTGTCTGTTCTTCTTTCTAGCCACAGTTTCCTTACTTCTCTACCAGCTCAGTCATGTTTTGGAAATGGAGTTATTTCCAGCCAGCATTTTAAGTGTTCTATACCAGATGAAGTTTCTCGGCAAATTCAATCTACCACAATCTATTTTTTAAATGTAAATGCATGACCTTAGATTTTAAATTTAATAAAATCAATGTAACATCTCTAGTTTTAGTTTTCTTTGTGAAATTGATATAATAACAGTACCTACCTCATAGAGTTCTTGTGAAAATTAAATAGGTAAATTCATACAAAGTGCCTAGGACAGAGGAAGCATGTAAAAGATATTAGCAATCATTATTATCATAGTTGTTTTGGGCTCAATATTATAACCTATTACATTTTGTTTTTAGAGCCTTAGTTTTAGTATTGAATGGCAATTTCCACCAGCAACATATCTCCTGTAAATATATTACCTATGTCTTCTACTTTTCTACCCAAATAATTGATTTTTAAAAAGAAATTACCTCAGGTAGGATCAAGGACACATTTTGGGTGAAGGTCCTAGAGACATCAATCACTTGTATGACTGTTAAACTACATTTCTTAAGCTTGCTTTCAAATTCTTTCATGCTGATACTTTTGTGAACTGATCATTGAGGAAAATTATAAGATCTTTATAATAAATGTTGAGATCTTAGATTTGCCACTATACTTGCTTTGTAATTACATGTAGATAGTATATCTTGTAGTTAGCAGATATAACCATGAAAATCAATTCACCTCTCTATGGATGAATTATTAAGGGGAAAAAACAACTTAAGACAAAAGATTAAATGGCCAAATCATAAAATCAGCAAATTAAGTATTGAGGTATCATGTGGAAATCACCAAAGTATAGTTTTGAATACTGTCAAGCAGGAATACTGATATTTTCAAGAAAAGTAACTGATCTTTCTGAATTTTTTTTAATTTTTAAAGTAAAAATATTATGCTATATTAAAGCAAAATTACAAATAAATCTGCCATTTTAAAACAAAGCATGACCCTATTAACTAGAAACAAGATATAGAAGCTGAAAACAATGTATCTGTAAACTTCACTGGACATATGCAGAGGCCTCTCACCCTTAATTCATCCTCTAATAAAATAGCCACGGTGATTGCTTCTTTGGCCTTCTCTTCAAATCTAGGCAGAGCGATGTCTTTGTTCAGCTATTTTAAAATTTCTGTAATGTTACTTCACTTTTAACTGGAATATAAACTCCACAAGGGCAGCACACATAATTCTAAATTCCTTGAACAGTGATTAAGACATAGTTACCACTGAATAAATAATGACTGGATGAATGAATTTAACTTCCAGTTGAGGACAATGTCATATTTTAAAGTAAGCCCCCCAATGCCCTGGCTGTCCCAATATGCCAAGGTTGGGGGTTCAATCCTTGGTCAGGACACATACAAGAATCAACCAATGATGCATAAATAAGTGGAACAACAAATCAATGTTTCTCTCTTTCTCTCTCTCTCAAATCAATAAATAAACTTTAAAAAAATAAAGTAAGCCCTGTGATTAAAGCAAATGTGTAGTACATGATAAAAGTGATGGAAAAAGCAACAAGGAATATTACGTAGCCAAATAAATATGACAAGAGAGCCACATTTGCACTCATGGGAAGATGTCCACAATGTAGTATTAAGCTACATACCAGAATATTTAACTCATTTAGAAAAATAATACGTACATGGAAGTGTTTTCCACTATCTGGAAGAGTGGTTATCTCTTAGTAGGAATTTAAGTGAATGTTGCTTTTGTCTTTATATTTTTTCAGTGTTATTTGAATATTTTACCAATAAGCAGATTTTTTATAATCAGAAAAAAAGTAAAGTTGTTTTCTTTTTGTAAAACAAACAAAATGGGAAAGGCAGGCAAGCAAGTGGGTAGGTAAGTGACACAGAACACATTTTGTCCTGACACATTCCCTAAGCCTAACTTAACTATATGGTTTATAGAAGTCTTGTCACATCAACCACTTATGGATATAGGCTATCAGCTAATAACAATTTTCACACATTCTTCTCTAGATAAAACTAAATAATCTTTACCTCTTCCAATCCTTAGCTATTTTACAATACGTCTGACTTATCGTATTTAGTGCTCCAGATAGGTGAAACCATCCTCCCATTTATATGGTGCTTTGGGATCTTTTGAAAAGGGAAATGTTATGCAAAAAATCAGATCAGCTCTTCCTTATTACTGACAGTCCCTTAAGAGCTATAGGAATGGACTCCATGCTCATTTAGAAAAGCCAGAATCATCCAGATTACCATTTAAACATAGTAATAACAACTTTATAAATCATACTAAACAGAAATTATTATGGAAAGAAGCACATATTTTCATCTGTCTAATGAAGCATTGCAAATATGACTACAACCCATAATTTAGAACAAATACAGTTATAAAGATACTGGAGAAATATCCTAAGAAACACAATTATTTTATCTTGGATTATTGAATTTCTTTGCACAAAGATACATGGTTTAGGCCTAATGTAAGAGCATATTCACATATCTGTAACTGCTCCTGACACATTCTTCAGGAAACGGGAAACAAGACCTCTTATAAAAGAGACTGAAGTTAGTAAGTTTCCTTGAGCCATCTAGTCTTACAGAAAATCACTTTTCCTCACAGTGATGAAATCAATCAATCCTAAGAGTTCTCTACTGTAAAGAGGCTCCAGAGAGAGGTCTGGGTTCAAATTTCATCATAGCGAGTTTATATGGATGAATATATAGGAAGTGCTCAGAATAGCACCAGCACAATAATGTTAGTAAAAGTATTATTATCATGCATGTGCAACTGGGAAAAAATGAAAGATAAAACTAGTTTGTATGAGCTTAGGCAAGTAATTTAATTTCTCTGAGACAATTTACCCATTTCTAAACAAAAGTATAAACCAAATGATGCTTCATGGCTCTTCTTGCTGTGTCCTCTATAATCTAGGTGATGTCAAAAAGCCCAACAGTATGTTCTAATAAATGACCCCCAAAATAGTTCTCAAAAAGTGTGTTCTCCTGACACTGGTCCCTCAAGATGCTAATCAAGTTTTTTGTTTTTTTTAAAGGCAAAGTCACATAAGTTGCATTATTCTCATGGAGAACGTCAAAGCATATCACCATTTTAAAGGCTGAGAAGTTCTGTTAAACTTTGTTCAGTCTCGCATTTCTCAAACTCACTTTGACCATGGACAGTTTATTCTTTCCCCATTATCTTTCTGAACATTCTTTCCACGGAACACACTTTTTAGAACATTCTCTACTAGTTTACAAGCCATGCTGCCCATTGTTACCTGTTTCTTTATAGCTATAGGGGCTTCTAAGTTCAAACAATACTTACTTTGGAACTAAAAAGGTCTCACTAGGGGATTTTAAGAAGTGTAATTAATTAGTATGAAGGGAGAAGAAAATAAACAACTGGGCAAAGTTAAATATGAAGAGAACAGAGGCAACTGCATGAGAGCCATCATAATAGCCAATGATGTTGAATGTCTTTAAAAGTGCTCTCCGTAACATCTTAGCAGTCATTTTTCTTTACTGAAGCCTTCCTAATCTGCCCAGTGCACTAACATATATTTAATTGGCCGTTGGACTTTCAAACCATCTAAATTCAATCATAATATCCGTACTCTCACTAGCTACTTAGAGTTCTTTAATTCCTGCTGTGCTCATTGTGATTGTCATTTAGTACTGTTCACCGATAATCCAGCTCTCCTCTCCCTCCAAGCAAGAATTACGAACATTTTTTACTTCTGAGCTATAGCCTTTAGTTGCTGGTAAGACAACATCCCAAAGTTGCTTTACTTCTGAGAGGACAACTGGGACAGTGTTTGAGAAATGGTGGCTCTGCTGTTAGCCTGGGTTCCTATGTGACTAAAATGAGCACAGTTGCTGTGAAATTATATATATATATATAATATATTGGTCTCTGTCCCTGGGCTCCTGGATGGGCCCTGAATGGATGCTGGTCACCAGAAAGACCAAACCATATTAAGCAGCTCAGAATTTTCAGAACCTCTCTCCAACTTTGCCAGACAGGGGAAAGAGGCTAGAAATGGAGTTAATGATTGATTAATCCTATGTGATGAAGCCTCCAAAAAATTTCCAAAAGTATGGGGTTCAGAGAGCTTGCAGGTCGGTGAATCTGTAAAGTAATATAGCCCAACTCCAAAGAGACAGAAGCTCCTGCACTCCAGAATCTCCCAGACCTCACCGTATGTATCTCTTCATCTGACTGTTCAGCTATATTCTTTCCATATCCCTTAGCAAACTGGTGAATGAAAGTAACTGTTTTAGTTAGTTTTGTGAGCCTCTCTAGCAAATTAATGGAACTTGAGAGGGGGTCATGGGAATCTCTGATTTATAGTGGATTGGTCAGAAGCAAAGGAAATAACTTGGGACTTGCCATGGCATGGAGGGGATCCGGGTGGAGAGAGACAAGTCTTATAGGACTGAGCCCTTAAACTGTGGGATGTGGTGCTAACTCCAGGTGGACAGTGTAAGAATTGAGTTATATTATAGGACACCCAGCTGGTGTTGCAGAGAACTGCTTGGTGTGGAAAAAGCAGCAACAAAAAACAAACCCATATTTGGTGACCAGAAGTGTCAGCAATGAAGTATTCTGTGTGGGTTGTAAAATAGACACACAGGAAGGAAAACTGAGTGGTTTTTCCTAACACAGCCACCCACAGACACACATGGATGTTGTATTAGAAATAAACCTTTGTTGTCTTAAAGCTATAAAGATTTGGAGATTGTTTGTTACAGTGATACAACCTAACTTAGCTTTTCTCAGCTAAGGTTCCACAAGAGAATTAGAGTGACTTATCTTTTCAATTCCCCCAAGGATGGTACATTGCTAGTACCATTCTAGCACAGGAGCAACAGTAGGCGAAGCTCATCACCAAGCTGATATAAACACACATTTTCACTGTCCCTATGTTCATACCAGGGAACGCTGGTAGAAAAAACAGCAGAAATTTGAAGACTGGTTTTGCTACAAATACATGTCATATAATTTTAACTGAGTACCCAATCCTGCTTAGCAATTCCATTACAAATCTGTTGACTGCCTTTTACACTGACCACAACAACACATTCCACAGAGCCTCGGTAATGTGGTATATCCTGTGAGCTTTGAAATTACAAAAATACGATGCAAATCTCAGCTTAATAATTACTAGCTATGTGATCTCTGGAAGGTCACTTCACTTCTCTGAGTTTCCATTTTAAAACCTATAAAACAGAAGTCTTAATAACTACCTGATAAGATTATTCTAAGGAGATAAGAGTATATAAAGCACCAAACATAAGCGCAAAGTTCATGTTAAAGACAAAAGTCTCTTCCTCAAATTCCCAATCCCACCCATCTAAGGTCTTGCAATAGACATGTACTTCATTACCTTCCCTCTGAAGAATATAACTGCAAGACAACAGACATAGTCCCTACCTTCATGGGCCATGGAGTCAAAAATTTTTTTTTCAAATTGTGGTAAGTCCTATGAAGGAAGGGGTCCTAGAATAACAGGGAAGATCTAGCAAGAGTGAGTGGTTAAGAAAGTCCCCCCAAAGAGGTGACATTTAAGCTGAGATCTAAAAGATTTTTAAAAATCTAGCCATTCTGTCTTATCACCTCTGAAACCTTGTCCCTACCCCCAATTATCATTATTTCTCTCTCATTAATACTCTCCATCACCCTCCATGGGCTACTTGACCTCTGACTGTAAACATGCACAAAGCCTTAGACTTCTCGATGGGCAGAAGTGGTCACACACCTCATTTAATTTATTATCATCTGTAGCTATTCATTTTCTATTTGCCACCATTAAAGATATTTAAAAGAGTGGCCAAAGTCTATCAAAAGTAGGGTTCCCAAAAGTAGAATATTCACTTACTTTCTAGAAATAACAGTTTTGTCTAGAACTCCATTCATTTCAATGTAGTGGTTTTAAAAAAACAGTCACATTACTTTCATATCCAAAAAACCCTAGTTATTGTTCAGATATAGTTTCCTTGTAGTACAATGCTAGCATATGTATAGGATATGCACATGCATAGGCATATAATAGATGGGAAGTAAGTTTTGAAATTGTAGGTTTAAAGGTACCATGAATAAATGAGAAGTACAATGGGTAGACCATGATTTTTATCAAATGCTTACTAAAATGCTCTTATAATGCTAATAACTTAGAATTTATTTGGCCATCGACTCTAATAATTTCCTTTAAAGTGAGAATGTTTCTACGGCAAACTAAGTCAGGCCCACTCCAAATGACTCCACCTATTTTGAACTAATATACCTCTTATGCTAATAACTAAGAATTACCTATTAGTTTGCCAAAACAGATTTTGGCAGATCATAAAACTCCTTAATTAGCTCATAAAGTATTTACATACATTTTTAGTTGAAACATCAAAGTGCTATGCAGAGAGATATAGAAATTCATTCTAAGTCACTAAAAATAGTCTTATTTTACTATAGTTTATCATAAACATGTTATAGCTGCATAGTAAACATGTTTACATATAGCTAGTATTTTCACGTATAAAATTCTGTTCCACCAACAGTGCTATAAATAGGTCTGCTTTTAATGGAATGACAATAAAGATAATATCATGTTTATATAATTTTTTAAAGAAACATTTGAATTCTGAAAGAAGAAAAATATCTTAAAATATTTAATAATGAGGGTCAGGTATGAGAAAATATAATATAAATGTTAAAACTTTTGGAGAAATGATTAGAGGGAAAGAATGAGGAGAGAAGGAATTTTACCTAATGAAAAGGTATCTCTGAAGAATTTTCTTTATAAGTAACAACTGCCTATACTATTTCCTTTCTACATATACTTAAAATCCTGAAATTAAAATTCTACTCTGAGGAATCAGTACCTTTTGCACTCTGTCACACATGCTTAATATCATCAAGTTTTGAATGAAGGTGAAGCTGAGGAAGCTAGGTATATCTTCCTAATTTAAAACTGTAATCAACTTTCAAAAAATTAAATTATATACTTTTTAAAATCATGGAACATACTGCATGAAGAAATGAATATTACACTGAAATTGGGCAGGCATACCAACCAAAAGCATTTCCAGATGGCAAAGAATTCATTCAAACAAGAATTACAGAAGTATATTCTAAGCAATATTCTGTCTTTGATAATTTAGAGGCAGCCATGATAGCCACTACTTGTACATGACAGTCATATGAAATAATAAACCTTGCTAGCTATAAACATTACCAAATTCTGACACTATTGATTTATTATGTCTAACAGTGACATCAAACCAAACAACTGACAGAAACAATGTTACAGCTTTAAGAGCAGTTTGTCAACGATTAATACTGCCAAACGGGGTTTAGCTTTATGCTGGGACTGCTTGTCTAGCAGTTGTCAATCCAAGCAAAAATTACTACTGCCACACGTCTGCTAACACAGGCCCGAGGCACCGCTCCGTTAGCCCTCATTACCCCATCACTGCAAATACAGATGCAAGGCCAGTCCCTATTTAATATGCGTGTTAATTATGCAAATTATTAATTGGACTGGTGCTTGAGGACTTGTGTTTATGCCCAGATTAGAGTCAATAACTGTATCACACAGCATTCTAAGCCTGACCTGTGACAGAAATAAAGCTGTGCAGGAAGCAACATTTTTCTCATACTCTTCTAGTTCAGAACACTAGCTCTATGTACAGTATTTCACATTGATTCAGAAAGAGGCTCCACATGGGAGCCACAGAAATCACAGAATATATCTTTTATTAATATATTTATTTGTTAATATTCCTTGCCTGATATTGTTCATAATTATTTATAACATTCATTAAATTACTTTACCAAGTCCAGTTTCTATAGAAAAAAATGTCAAATGCACTAAGTGTTAAAATATATTTTTATAGTTATTTTTTTCCAATAAGGCTATGGTTTTTGTCCTATTTATATTACATGTCTATAAAAATTGTATGATATGATATTATGTTGTAAATTTTTTTATTTAAAAAAAATCATATAGATTTAAACCTCCAAAGATAGAGAGCACAGCTATAAGGTTTTTCCAATTAAAATTTACAGCAGACAATGTTGTAAATTTTATACAGTTGTAATGCTTGCCGCAGTTGTACTGAAATGGGAACTATTGATCAGTATGATTTCCCAGGATACATGAAGGGGGAACAAGGTATTGCACAAACAGAAACAAAACTTTCATTTGTAAAGCTTTCTATTAGACTTTACTGCCCTCATTTGGTTCTAGATGCATCTATCTAAACAGGAAAAAAGTCACATTCTCCCCACAGAATTACAATAAAAGCAAAAACAAAAAACAAACAAAACACACACACAGTTAATCACATTGTGCTCTAGTAAAAGCATAGTTTTGATATACTGTCAAGATGATATCTATAATGATGAAAGGATAATTATTAGTTGAAGAAATTCTTTTAAAAGAAAAAAATTTTTACCTTGAAAATGAAAGTAAATCAAGATCAATTAGAATAACACTAGTAAAACATATACTAACAGGAAGCATTAATAATACATTTACAATACTAAAATTAGTTTCTATGAATATGTTAAAGTGCTTTATAATTTTTGTAAATATAAGTTATTAGATTTTATAAAGTTATTAGCAGAAAAAACTGAAAAACTTGGTCTGCAAAAGTGTGTTAATGAAAATATCACAAGACTCAATATGAAATCAGTGTATTAAAGTTTGCCTTCGTAGACGGATTCTCAGCTAAAAATGAAACTGAAGTTCTGATTCCCATTCTGTTGCTTTTGTTGCAGTGTTGCTGGTGACATCTCAAACTTTTCTTAATCTTACAAATAATATAGAATAGGTGCCAGTTATTCAACCAATAAAAGGAGGAATTCATGTCCAGAGACCTCCATGCAGATAAACCAGAAAAATAAAATTAAATTGATTTAATTTGACTTGGTCACCCCATGTTTGATAGACTCTAGCTCACTGACAATAAAAATCTTTACTATTTACCAAGTACCAACTTTTTCACACACTCTTTTCATAATACTCTGAGAAACAGATATTACTACGTGTTAATAATGAGAACATGAAGTCTCAGAAAAGTTCAGTATCTAGTTCAAAGTCATAGCTGTAAAAAATAACGAAACTGGGAGTCTGGAACCCAAGGCAACATGACAATAAAACCCAAGCTCTTTAACCCAAGCTACCTGTAAATTGCCCTAAATGACCGCAATGCGTATGAGTACAAATGAACATGACTATGTGTGTGGGAAAGGAAAAGAAAGCAGTCATTTTCTCTCTTTCAAAAATCTGAGTCAACCGAATCAGCTGAAATTATTTGAATACAAAGCACCAAAAGCATTTACTCATTGGGAATTACAAAGGCAGATTTAAGTCCCCAGGCCTGGAGAGATGTTAATTTCTACAATTAGTGGCTTTCTCAGCAACAATTTTGTAAATACAATGTGAAAGACAATTATTTGGGAAGTAAGGGGTATCTGATAGCTGAAATTTTTTAATATTAAAAATAAATTCATCATTCAAAGGGCAGACCTATCTTGATACAAAACTTGGTGCTCTCCAGGGATTCTATCACAGTGTTGTGTGTTTCTAGGTATATAGGAGCCTGCTAATGTTCTTATTTAAATAAATGCACATTTTTCAAGTTTAATGTCCACTATATTAACTAATATTAAGCAGTAAAGTACCAACTCTATAAAATGTTACCTAAACACTTTTCATTTGGGTGTATTTTAATACTTGTTTTTTTAAATTGTGATAATATATAGGTAATTCAAGAAGTTCGTCAATGATAAGCATTCCTTCATAACCATAAAATATTATTTTTTTGAAAAGTATACATAAACTCAAATTATCTCAACTTTTTTTTATCCTCACCTGAGGATATGTTTATTGATTTTAGAGAGTGAGGAAAGAAGAAAGAGAGAGAGAAAAGAGAAACATTGATGTGAGAGGGAAACATCAGTTGCCTCCCGTATGCTCCCTGACCGGGAATCAAACCCACAACCTTCTTGGTGTATGAGAGACAATGCTCCAAACAACAGAGCCACTCAGCCAGGGCTAATGATCTCAACTTGTAATGGGTATACTTAGCCCTTTTACTTCAGGTGATTATAAATTTGCAACTTCAATATGACACTGAAATTTCATATTATTAAACTTTACACTTGGATAAATTTAAATATGACTTTTCCTTTCTTTTCCCACCTAACGCCATCCAAAAGTGTGACTTGTCAGGGGTTCTTTGTGGCATCCAGTGCTGAGTATATTTCAGTGTATTCTAAATAAGTATAGTTTTCTAGTAGATGGCTGGCCTTATTTTTGTAAAAAAGACTGCACCAAAAAATGTAATTTTTACACTGTTTTGGACCTTTCCCTCTAATGACAGTTCCAACAAAAAGGAAAACATTAGAGTAAAAGTATAGAGAAACTATGTTTAGAACTATAGACTATATTTATATGTTGAGATAAGCCAGTAAAACCCTAATTTGTCAACATTATTTACAAGAGTTAAATTCTGCATTTAAAGAAATTCTAAATTCAAGTCAGGAGTATAATTTAAATTCTGAGGTGTGGAAAAAGATGGTGAAGCACAATGCCAACAAGGCCAAGGTCAAGGGCGTGGCCTCTAGGGAGGCCAATAAATTGCATTCCATACACCCACTGACTCCACAGGACAGTACTGCAAATTGAGAAAAAGGAGAATATACTTAGACTCTGAAAGATAAGCATACCTTAATAAAATGCAGATAAAAAACATTAAAAATGAAATCTCCTTGCCTTATACTAAGCAGTAAGTACATACTAGCAGCCTACTAGGCATTGCTAAATATGCCAATTAACAACAACAAAAAGTTTGTTAATAGCATTTACAAATTCCCAAGGCAGTGCAATCCAATCATGCAATTACTATCAAATACTTTGTTTAGAAGCAGAGGAAAGTTTCAGAGGAATAACTGGAAATGGAATTATACTCATAAAAAGCTATAAGAACTATTAATGCAATATTTCCTGGAAGAAAAACAGAATTTTGTTTCACTTTCAACTCTAACATGTTTCATAACAGTATAAGAACAATGTGGTAAACTGACCCAAAACAACACCAACCTTCAAAGCTTCCAGAGACTGCACATTAGCCAACAGTTTATTCAAAGACTGAAGCAAACTCTCCTTGATGTGTAGAAACTGGAATATGCTGCTTATTCCAAATACAATCAATGATTCTGAAAGCCAAATTGCCCATCTTTAGCACTGATCACTTATAACATGGAGAATTTAATAATTTGGATAACCCCTCACATTAACAGCTTGAATTAAAACAGTAGTAAGAAACAACATTCTATTATAAAAGGGAAAAAAAACAGACAATGGATGGATCTAATAATGGGAAAAGATAACAAAGACCTAGGATTCTAGCATCTGGCACTAAATGAACTTTTTTGTAAACTGAATGGCGGTTTCCAAAACTGCTCCAAGCATCATTCCTTTGCCAAGGCAGTAAACAGCTTTTATCAGCAATAATGATGGCATAATCCCAGCTAAAAAGGAAAGTAACATATGGCAGCAGCCCTCCAAATACCATCCCGACAAAGTAGGGGGCATTTTTATTACAGCGTCCACTTGCAGAAAATCTGCCAGACATCTTCCCCTTTTTTTCTTCTCTTTTTATTTATTTGTTTTATAGGTTATCATCTTTTCTAAACTGAATTATCACATTTGGGAATTTTAAACTAATGATTCTTTTTTCTTAAATCCACTCACAGACTTACACAAAGAGATTGTCACATCTAATGATGGCTAACAAAATAAAATGGAACTGCCTATTTAAAAAAAAAAAAACTCAAAAAAAAATTGAAGTCGCTAAACTTAAATTCTCTTAATTGAGGATATTGGTACCTAGCATGATTACTTATATACCGTGAGCACCCAGGAAATAATTTATTTTAGAGTATAATAAGAGTTCTCAAGAAATTCAGGTGAAAAAATAATGCAGACAAAAATATTACTTGGTATAAAGCTGATAAACAATGAACTGCAAAAAAATAACCTATAAAATGATCTTCATCTTATTTGATATGTGTTAAAATGTCAGACTTCATAATATATATCTCTCTGATCAAACCACAGTGAATTTTTTTTTTTTTTAGGCCAACACACTGTTTATCAATAAAATTGTACAAAAGAATGCTTCTATAAAATATCTTCTAATCGTCTGTGAGGTGGACCAATGAGTCACAAATCCTATCTTGGTTTTTCAATGACTGATTTCCTATTTTCATTGACAAGTCAATGGCTGTCTTTTTCACCTAGGCTCTTGATCTTTCATAATACCTTGGAAAAATATTCTGAAAATGACAAAGATGCAATTTTGATTCAGATTTTAATGCTATAATAAACAGATTTGAAAAATTAGTTTACTAATTAACACAGCAATTATTCTGCCTTACACATTTAACATCTTATTACACACTTAGCCAAATGCAAACCTTTGTTTACTTCAGGCAAATTTATTAGCTAATAGAGGAATCAATGAAAAAGTAAAAAAATGTTAATATTTTTGACATCTCTACCTATAAATATTTTTTTCAGGCTGAAAAATATATCTAATAGCACCACTCACTGATGTGCACTACAGTTTACCACAGTGTCTATATTTCTGTTGTCAGTTTTACAGTATCTCCCTTCATTAAACCTATCAAGTTTTCCTTTTGATCATGCAACCAAGGCCAGAAGACAGATATCTTCCTGGAACAGAGCAGTCTGCCAAGTCTTTCACAAGACCAGCTTAACCTCCCTATTGATTTTTTCAACACAGCAGCCATTCATTGTTTGTGACATTTGGCTGTCGGCTCTTTAACACCCTTCAACCAAATCAATTTCATATTTTTGTCAATGCTCTGCAAGAGGATGAGTAAAAATAGGAAGAGACTTCGAGAAAATCAACATTTTAAATCATGCTAACAGTTTTAGCTTTAGTTTTTATAAGGTTTCTAAACTTAATTCATGTCCTTATTTATACTTCTGCAAAAAAAAACACAACACGAGAAGCATTGTAAATTAAAATTTCTTACTACAGTATTGACCTTATTCTTCTTAAATATTTTTAAATTTCTAATTTTCTTAATGTAAATGAATTCTTTAAAAAAAGTCACACGCTATTTGACCTAAACACTACTACATGAAAACAACATGTTTTCTATGGTTTGGATATTTTTTAAAAATGTAAGAAACAATGTAAGAGCTAATATTACACAACATCATCATTACAGTTTTCAAAAGGCAAACCATGTCAAAATAGCACAATTCATCATTTTGCTCAACCTTAAGTCTGAATGTCCAGTGTACCTGAATATTAAATATCATGGAGTACCTTCAGGCTGCCAAAGTAAAAACTCCTTTTGACATTAGTTAGAACACGTGAAAATCAAAGACACATGGTCCAAGCTGCCAAATCTCCCATCATTGAGAAAATTCAGCAGACTCTCACAGACATAGATTGAGTAGAACAAAACTCAAAAGAAGTAGGCATTTTTGTCTTATTTTTGTTAGTAAAATGTTAAGCTACAATTTTATATTAATTACTACTAGGTTGCCTGCTTTTAGTGTTTATTATCAAAAGAAATCTTGAAATCACAGTCAGTGATTTATCTTGAAATATATTTAAGGGAGGAAAAGTGAGTTAATGACTTGAAAAATCTGATGGTTCCTTTGGAACTATTATACATTATCACAAAATGTGTATAATATGTAATTCCTCAAAATATACTATAACCTAATATACCTGTAGTTTGCTGGCATATTAATAGATGTTCTAAACACATCCAAACAGTTATACTGCAGAGTAAGTCAAAATAAAGTTGCAAAGGCAGATTTTTAAGTATAAGCATTTATCTAACACATCTAAACTACTAAAAACACAAATTAATAATCTGACAGTTCACACAGTGTCTATTAAGCCTTTTGAAAATGCAGTGCATATACAGAGTTTGGGTGTTGCCAAATGTAAATAATTATATTTCATCAAATTTAAGACACTATCAGTTGTAAGACTCACCATGAATTTATGTGCTATTTTTTTTTTTTAATTTTTTGCCAATTATACCATGACATGACATTCATTGTTAGAGACATCCTAACTTCCAAAATGTTAAAATGTGGGGAGGAAATAATTTTTTTAGAATCAATGAAAGATGGTAATAATGAACTAGAATAACATCTACTATTGGTTCTTTTTGTGTACCATTTTAAAATGTGCACATTAAATATTGTGACAAAGCACTTCCAGTCACTTTGGAACATTAACACGACCTTTTGCCTAACAAACTGACTCCCACATTACCCACTGACTCCTTATGGATATGCTGATGTATAGAGTATGGCACAATGAATAATGCACACACAACGAGACTGTATCCTATCTGCCATACTTGCGAATATATCATTCTGAAAAAATTTTCTAAACAACTAATAATCTATGGTACATTCTCCACAGCAATGCTTATGAAAGAAACACTATGGAATCAGAAGGACTTACATTTGAATAAGGGTCTACCACTCATCAGTTATGTGATCCTGGGCAAGCTTCTTAACAGCTCTGAGCCTCAGTTATTTAATTAATAAAAACAGAAATAATACCTGCCTTTCATAAATACTGAGAGTTAAATGAGATAAGGTATGTCAAAATTCTTAACAGACAACCTAGCACATTGTAAATGTTCAATAAATGTTTCTTTCCTTTCTTCTTACTACCAAGCTATTGCAAAACCTGCATTAAAACCATACAAAAGCTAATGAATAGTGGATTACAGATCAATCTGATATAAATATTTAAGATGTTGCTAATGGCCCCTTGGAAATCATCATACATTATCACAGAATGCATAGGGCAGCCAGTTACATATGATTAGATCCGCAAGAATGTAAAGTTCCATGAGTTCAAGAATTTGTCTGTTTTGTTCACTGTTGCAGCTCTAGCATCTAGAACAATTTCTAGCACATACTAGGCATTCAGTAAATATTTCTGAATGAATTAGGATTTCAAAGAACTTTTCATTTCCAATCCCACACTAAATTTTAACTTGGCAGCAACTCAATAAAGACAATGTAGTAAAAGACTATTTTCTTCCATGTCTTCCATCCTAAAAATTACTGACCATAACAATGTTAATCTATATCAATAACTCAACAGCAACACTATAACTAATTCAACAACTATTTTTTGAGCATCTACCATCAAAATAAGCACAGTGCTAATACTGAGGAAAATAAGCCTAAGTAGTATAAGATACAATTGCTGCCCAGCCGGGCATGGCTCAGCGGTTGAGCATCGACCTAGGATCCAGGAGGTCAGGGTTCGATTCCCGGTCAGGGCACATGCCCGGGTTGCGGGCTAGGCAGCCGATCAATGACTCTCTCATCACTGATGTTTCTCTCTCTCTCTCCCCCTCCTTTCCTCTCTCTGAAATCAATAAAGATATGTTTAAAAATTTTAAAAAAAAGATAGCAATTGCTGTCTTCATGAGAAGACAAGATAACATGCATGAAACGAGATGTGATCAAGTTTCTCAAAATAAACCACACAGAGAATTAAAAATTAAAATAATATAGAACAAAATTTTTTAAATGGAATCAAGAGATGATATAATGAGATGGTTTTAGGTGAACGGCATGCTAATCCAGAGGGAAAGATTATTGTTCATTAGCCAATGAGTGATATTCTAAACACTCTACCCTATGTGACGTCCACAGATTCCAAATTAGAGATCATTAGTTCTCTAAAGCAGAGGTGGAAATACTTCAGTCAAGGTAAATTATACAGGATAAAAGAGCAACAATGAACTGGATATGAACAATCAACAAGTTAGGTCTAGCAATGACTCTGGGTCAGCTTACACCTGTTCAAGTCAACATATTTACTTATGCTGCTGTGTGCCAGGCCCTGTACAAAGCATCTGGGTGTACAAATATAGTAAGAAACACACCTATCACAAAAAGCTATTAGAGGAGATAGCACTTAATTTAGATTGCAGTGATCTATGTGTGCCTCTGCAATTACAACCATTCTACAGGTTAAATTCATGGGTTGAAAGACAGGACAAGATAGTCTTCTAGAGAATAATCAGTCCCTAGACTGTACTTTGCTCATTTGAACAAATGGTAAGAAAAGCTACTGTAAAATGAATATATGATCTTTATTGAAAAGCTGAAAAATACAGAAAAATATAAAGAAGAAAACAAAGAATCCTATTTCCATCGAGAGGTAACTATTATGTAAAGTAAATATTTGGTCTTTATTCTCTCTCAGTAATTTTTGCCCTATATGAAAGAACTTGGGGGAGATCTAAGAACATGATATACTACTATTTTTAAAACTGCTTTATAAATTTAATATATTAAACATTTTCCATAATTAGGCATTTTTCAAATCTTCTAAAACATGATTTAAGATAATTATATGGAATTCTACCACATGACTATAACATAATTTATCCACATCACCTATTGTCACATATTTTCGTCATCTACAATTTTGTCCTATTAGGAATAAAACTGCAAATTAGTCCATTGAATAATTAAATAGTAGATACAGGAAAGTTTTCCTCATAGATGATTCCAAACTCACAAATGAAAAATAACAGAATTAGAATATCTCCATTTCGCAATCCCAAATAAACTAACAGATATAGGTATCGAGCATCACCAGTATCACAAAAAAAGAAAGAAAAGCAGACATGTGCCACCTGATACAAGAACATAACACAATCTATGAAGCAATTCTGCAGGGGAAAAAATTTAAACCAAAATATGATTAAGCCTATAGATCCAACTGTCAACTTGCAGGAAATACCAAGAACAGAGGAACATGTTAAACTATACTATGGGGATGTAATCAGCAAAATCCAGACTGGGAAATTACGGGACTAACAATCCTGTTTCTTTCAACAGAAAAGGACAAGGGAAAATAAAAACGGGAAAGATGTTTTAAATTAACAAAACACTTTTAAAAGATACTGCAACCAATTGTAATGGGTAGCCTTCATGTGCATTCTGATTTAAACATATCATATGAACATATAATGACATTAAAGAATTGCTGTTACTATTTTGGTGTGACAACAGTATGGTGACACTTTTTTTTTTAAGAGTCCTAATTTCTCAGGGGTACATACTGAAATATTTACAAGTAATATATGTGTTGGGTTTACTTCAAAAAATATGTGAGGGAGAAATACAGGTGAGACTCGGGCATGGTTGGCCATGAAATGGTTAAGTTTGGTATTTGGTGCTCTACTGTTCTATCTTCTTCAGCATGGCTCAAAATTCACCCTAATAAAAATTTAAAAGGAGGGAGATGTTGCTGTGGTGATCATCTTTGCATGTATATCTTTATGTATGTCTCTATTTCCTTAGCATTAATTCCTTAAAGTAAAATATTTGAGAATAAATCTTTCTATGGCTTTCAAAATATTTTCTTAAAATGTCCTGAGCCCTAGCCAGTTTGGCTCAGTGGTTAGAGTGTCAGTCTGCGGACTAAAGGGCCTGGATTTGATTCCAGCCAAGGGCCCATACCTCACCCATCCGGCGTGTGTAGGAGGCAACCAATCCATGTGCCTCCATGTTTCGTTATCTCTCTCTCCCTCCCCCTCCCTCCCCCCCTTCCACTCTCTCTGAGAAGCAATGGAAAAAAACATCTCCAGGTGAGGATTAAAAATAAAAAATAAAATAAAATAAAATAAAATGACCTGAAAATATGTGCCAGTTTACACTACTACAAGCAGTGTATACAGTGCTATGCATCACCCTTACGTTCACCAACATAAATATGTCTTATGTTAATAAATTTAACAAGCATAATTGGGCAATGTCTAGTTTTAATACGATATGAGCAGTAACATTTGTCCCATAACCCTACACATTACATGGTACTATGAACTGTTTATAACAGTGTTTCTGTCATATAATCATTTCAAGATAAAAAATAAAGAAAATAAAAGAAATTATGAGTGATTCATCTTTTTGTTTGGATCGTCATCCTCCTTCCTCAAATGATATCTTCAATTCACATAAATCTTCTTGAAATTTAAACAAGAGAAATTAATATTTACTCTATCTTTACAAACTTTACAGAATGTATTTAGAAAAAAACTAATTCGGTGATTCAGTTTCATTTTACAGTCAAGGCCTAT